>NC_142933.1:9139678-9304678 GCF_046866305.1 Octopus bimaculoides
TCGGTTTTGAAGCCAAACCCCTACGATGGCTCAACTTGAGGATTTCGTCTGTTTTGGCAGTGAAGAAGTACAACTATCAGGAATATGTTGTTGGCGCTCCGTCGCTTACGACGTCGAGGGTTCCAGTTGATCCGATCAATGGAACAGCCTGCTCGTGAGAGTAACGTGCAAGTGGCTGAGTACTCCACAGACACATGTACCCTTAACGTAGTTCTCGGGGATATTCAGCATGACATAGTGTGACAAGGTTGACCCTTTGAATTACAGGCGCAACAGAAACAGGAAGTAAGAGTGAGAGAAAGTTGTGGAAGAGTGCAGCAGGGTTCGCCACCATCCCCTGCTGGAGCCTCATGGAGCTTTAGGTGTTTTCACTCAATAAACACTCACAATGCCCGGTCTGGCAATCGAAACCGCGATCCTATGACCACGAGTCCGCTGCCCTAACCACTGGGCCATTGTGCCTCCACTATCAGGAATATATACTGGATTTATGAATTCCCATGGTGGTGAGCCTGCAACTGAATTTAAGACAATCCAGTAGCTATGACCATCCTGTTCTTTTAAGCTTTGTGTTTCTAGTATTACATTACGCAATGTATCATCACCATTTTGAAGATGATGGGTGTAATTACTCTAAGAGGTTGAACAACGACACAAAGGTTTCCTTGTTGACTTGAAGTTTTTGTATTTAAGTGAAAACTCCTTATTACATTAAAGTTTAGTCCCAAATCGGTCCTGACTTAGGACCAAAGATGTTTCAGCGGTTAAAACCTTGTCTTTTATTCAGTCACAGAACACTCAGGACAACATTAGAGCAGTATGTGATTTGAAGGAGCCTTGACTGCTATTTCCAGCTAGTCTAAAGGTAACATAGTGGTTCTAAGTCACAGGGAATTTCTTCAAGTTCATAAACTGTCTTGAGATGCAAAATCTCCGTTCTATTTTCTTACAAATCTACCAGCACAAAGAGATTAAGCTGAAATATGAAAACGGTCAAATAGCTTTTAAAGTACTTTATTGTTAATAAGGTGTAGGAGTGCCTGTGTGGTAAGCAGCTTGCTTACAAACCACATGGTTCCAGGTTCAGTCCCACTGCATGGCACCTTGGGCAAGTGTCTTCAACTAAAGCCTCAGGCTAACCAACGCCTTGTGAGTGGATTTGGTAGACGGAAACTGAAAGAAGCCCATATATATATATATATATATATGTGTGTGTGTGTGTCAGTGTTTGTCCCCCGCAACATTGCTTGACAACCAATGCTGTTGTGTTTACGTCCCCGTAACTTAGCGGTTCGGCAAAAGAGACCGATAGAATAAGTACTAGGCTTACAAAGAATAAGTCCTCAGGTCGATTTGCTTGACTAAAGGTGGTGCTCCAGCATGGCCACAATCAGATGACTAAAACAAGTAAAAGAGTAAAGTTGAGCAAAATTCTAAAGACTTTGTACCAAGATTGGTATGAAATCTTCTAAAACCACTATATATATATATATATATATATATATCTTTGGACAGTTCAACTTTTGGAATGAAAACTTTTCCTCTCCAAACTAAATCCTTCATAGGGTTTGAAAATGTCTACAAAGCACATGGAATCCAAAGTGCTCCTACAGCTGGCTGGTATAAGCTTTACTTTACTGAAGACACCTAATAAAGTGGTGAACAAATTATTCTCAGCTATTTAGACCAAGCTGTTTCAGGTTACTCCCTGTATTCCTGGATTACTGTACATCAACAATTATGTGATCTGAAACACTGAGTCATTACTGAGTCAGCCTTTTAACAAGTTGTCATTCAGCCCTGGTTTCTTTAAAGGGTCTTTTAGAGGAGGAAGTCAAGTACAATGTGACAAACACTTGTTTAGTGAGGTGGTAAATGGTATAATGTAGCTAAAGCCCCTGGTAGTACAGGGTGTCCACAAAGTCTGGGTACATGGGGATTAACACTTACTTTCAGAAATTATTATTTCTTATAGTTAATTGTTTATGTTATGATTTTATTTACTCCATGTACCCAAACTTTGTGGACACCCTGTAGTATATCTGTGTTAATAAGAGTCACGGTAAAGAACATCAAGAAATACGAAGATAAAATTGACTGCAACATTTATTCCAAAGCTAAACGGAAATACAGCAACTGGTATAACATAAATAAATCTGTAATTTCAAAGTGCTTCTTGAAGATGAACGTTGGAAAAAACACCAGGCATGGCATCAAGGAATCCTGCTACAATCCTCTCCTCACTGAAGCAGCAAAGTGGAATAAAACTGCTCTCATGCCAAAGATCCAAACTCACTTGTTGCAATTGACCTCTCTAAGAAAGTAGTGGGGAAAAGCTTCCCCTAAATAGCTAATGTTGGGACGCTTGACTAGTCGATCACGTTAAGGGGTGGATAGCCTGCATAAAGCTAGGTGGACGGGACCGTCATGTGATGAACCAAAACGGCTACCTAAAGGTAAAGAGGCATAAATGCGGATAGCTAAAGGTAAAGAGTGAACACGCTTCTGCTACAACTGAAATTGTGCTACAGTTTCTGTTTGTTTTTCTCCTTTTCCTAAAAGATATTCATAATTAAACAAATAATAAAAAGGAAACCGTTATTGAAATGTTAAAATATTTTCTGCTATGAAATAAGGAAAGCAAAATTGGCAATTGTTTAGCCCAAGGTTACCCTTGATTGAGTAGACTTCTGATCATCCTATTTTATTTTCAAATATTGTAAGCAGGACTGCGTGATTCGACGTGTTCTCTTTTATAGACAGAGTATGATTTGGTTGTTATTTCTAGCAGGTTGAGCTACTATAGACGTTCCCTCGTTCGTTGAGAAGAGTTGCTATGTCAAAATGAGGGCGAAGGTAAAGAATACGCACCACCACCCGTTTTCGGTGTAACAAAAACCATGACCCTAAACACTGGGTGTGCGTATTCTTTACCTTCGCCAAAATGGGATTTATTTGTATTACAACTTATTTGTTATGTCGTGTGTGTTATTCAATAATTTTGGCAATGTGAAAATGAAATACAACTGGAAATAAGCAAGATCTAGCGGTGATATTCGTCTGTAACAGTCACTTGTTTAACATATTTTTTAAACACAAGTTTGTTGGTATTTCGGCCAGTAGACCTGTTTATTGGAAAATTAGAGCGGAAACGAACGCAGTTGTGTGAGAGGAAGAGAAATTAGGTTTAGATTTCAGAACATCGTTTGACGTCGGCGTTAAGGACGCATTTCTTCAAAGTATTTTTAAAAACAAAGACAAAACAAAAACTTCAAGAATTTTTTTTTTTTTTCGAACTCCTGTAGACATGAAAATCTCATTGATGATCGGAAGAGATTAAAAAAAAACCCAAAAGGTGCCTGAAAATAAAAAGGTTTTCTGAGTTGAAATTTGTGATAAAATGTGAGTGCTGAATTTTCATTTTGTTCGGGGACCACCTGGAAATGTAAAATAAAACAAAACACTTTACTATTTTGCAGTTATTTAACATTTTGAATCAACAAAAAGAAAAAATATGTACACATCCATACACACACACACATACACGTTTCGTTCATTGTTGTATCATATTCAATGAGAATATCTCATAAAGCAACTGATTCAAAGAATGACTTCTGAATGCCAAGTGTTCGAAAAATAAAATTATAAATTTTACGGGCACCTATCCCTTCATCTGAAAGAAATCAGCACCCTGACAGAAAAATATTAACCGCGAAGATAAAAATGCACGCGATGGCATTTGTCGACCAGATGAATGCTTCCTCCAACAACACAACTCATCAAGAACCAGGAATTAAAGAATTCCGACTTGCGATGATGTTTGCAAAAGTTTCAGTTACTTTGTTGCTTTTGGGAATAGTCATCACCTGGTTGGAATGGAATATCATATTCTGGGAATCGATCACAGGTCCGTTTTTGTTGCTTTTGTCATTTCTAATGTTGATAGTGTCAGTTAAACAGTTTTTGATCGCGAAAAAGCTTAGAGAGGAAACAATTTGTTCGATCGACGAAAACAGCGAAAATCGTGTCGAAGATGGAAGCAACAACATAGAGACTATTCACAATAACATTGATACAAATTGGTCTTCAGCTGGCTTAGCAGAACTGCCTTCATACCAACAAGTGTTACAGAGTGTCTATTGTCCGCTGTCAAGAACTGATCCGCCTTACGATTCTTTACCTCCTTCTTATGAACAAGTTGTCTCAATGATGCTGGCCCACGATCAGTTAACGTTGGGCGTTGCAGCATCAACTGATGTTACAATGGAATTACCGGGACCTGAATCAGAAAAACCTTCAGCTGAGCCCACATGATTTTGGGTTCTTAAACGCAGTCGTTTAATATCAAACATTTATACTTTCTTTAAACATATGTCTGGTAACTATTGTTTGTTTTCAACAACGCGATCGACGAAGAATACATTTGATAATTTTATCATTAATTTGTTGATATCGGTGCTTTTAGCAATCTTGCCTCAGTTGATTTTGTAGTAAATATAGGAGATAAACAACAATAAAGTAAGTAAATATATATATATATATATATATATAATGTTCTATTAATTTTCTACGTAGTATCAGTTCACTTCTAAAGATCGGAGCTACAAGTTTAAACGGAATGGTAATTCGTGTGTGTGTGTGGAGAGAGAAAGAGAGAAGTAACGAGTTTCATTTAGAACATTCACAAAAAAAAAAAGAAAAAGTTAAAAGGTGAAAGTTAAACATGTTTGTGGAAGCAGTGTTTTTGATTCGTTGTTAGTTGATAATATTAGATAGGTTGCGTGTGAAGACCAGGATAACGTACACTAATAGTTTATTAACCCGCATCGCTTATATTTAAATGCGTACAAATAAATAATTAATTTGAACAATGGACATAATAGTGAGGAAATATGCGTAATGCATGTTGAGATAAATTTACGAAAGTAGTTCATAGTTCCTGAAGACGAAATAAGTAGGAGTTTAAAATTACTACACATAATTGGTGTGTTGTTCGACATTATTATTCTACGTTGGTACCATTAATATATCATGTAAAAAAAAAAAAAAGCAACAGACCAGATCATTGAACAGAGAAAGACATTATTTTGTATGGAAATCGTCAAAATTTTCGTTGTCTTTGATCAAGCTTTTTGGCGGGGAAAATTCGTACACTTCCTTTGAAGTTCGCCGAATCAACCATAATACGTGATCCAGTGCTGATTGGTCGGGCCATATTTGCGTGGGCGTTATGCCTTATACGGCAGTACGGGCGATCGTAGTTTTGAGCTGAGGAAATCTGAGAGCCCTGGTTCAAAACTCACAAGGAGGTAAATGTTTTTTGTGGTAGAACTTATTGAAGACACTATACGTGACTTGGTTGGAAGAGGTACAACGATTTGACATTATTACCCGGAAACGAAATCTAAAAAAAAAAAAAATAGTGCAACGGGTGTAAAAAAAAAAAAAAAGGTGTAGGAAACGAATATGAAAACAAATGCTCAGAAAGCAAACGGGCGGGGTGGAGAGGACTTCGGAAAATTCACAAGATTAACAAGATCCGAGTTTTTCCCTCGTTATATATATATATATATATATTTATATATAGCACTTTAACTGCTATTTCTAAATTTCGGTATGTGGTGAAGCAACTGTTGCTAATACCTTAATTATGTGTGTGTGTATATATATATATATTTGACAGGAAGGACAACAAAAGAAAGAAAGAGACCTCGATATTATGCAAATAGAGGAATTTATCTGTAAAAATATGTGACACTTATTCAGTAGCGATGATAAAACTCCGAGTTTCGGATGCCAGGGTGGGAGCCCACGCCAACATCTCTTCAGTTATCCGGATAACTCCCACCCTGGCATCCGAAACTCGGAGTTTTATCATCGCTACTGAATAAGTGTCACATATTTTTACAGATGTATATATAGTAGAAGGACCCGAACCCTTCAAACCCTTTAGCATCCGAGTTAATCTTGTGAATTTTCCGAAGTCCTCTCCACCATGCCCATTGCTTTCTGCACATTTTTGTTTTCAGATTCGTTTCCTGCGTGCGGGTGATGTAGAAAGATATCCATTTTCCTCAAAGTTACGAAGGAAAAACATTGCGTGTGTGTGTATATATATATATATACACACACACACACACACACATATATATAGTAGAAGTAAGGACCCAAACCCTTCAAAGGGATGTTTAACATCCAAGTTCCTGAGGAAAAGCCGAATTTGTGGTTTCAAAGGGATTATATTTTCCTCAAAGTTACGAGGGAAAAACTCGGATCTTGTGAATTTTCCGAAGTCCTCTCCCCACCCCCTCAGAAAAGATTTTCCCGGCAAAGCTCTTTATAATCGTAATCTATGACTGAGGACTGGTGGTGTATGTGGTTTTAGAGTCAAGTTTTGACTGCTATATCTAGCATGATAGTATCTTTTAGATACCCTTTATTATAATTATATATATATATATATATATATATATATAAGAAAGGTTGAGTTCAATTAGAACAGTTTTACTTTGTGGGGCCCAGAGTTAGATTTCTATTAAAGGTTCTTCATATTAAATTTGTAGCCTGCTATTGCAAGTATTTCATTAAAAATATAAAAATTATACAAGTATATGGCGTATTATGTGCATTTATAGAATACAGTCCTTTATAAACTCAAGAAAACTATTAAAGATTGAGAAGAAATATTAAGAGTTTGATAACATTTTAGTCCATGCATACGATCGTTTCAAATGGTAACAGCAACATGGAAGAGATTAAATTAATTATAATTAATTTAATTACATGTTACCATTCTCGTCAGTGCAAAAAAAACAAAGGAAACATGAGAAAAGTCGTAACAGAAGAAGAAATATGTTGTTACAGGATCCTGCATTAAGTCCGTCTCGGATAACTCATTCGGATGTTAATGAAAAAGAATTTGAAAGATGAAATATAAGATATAAAACTTGGGTGATTTTAGCCAACCAACAGACAGCGTGACATTAGCTGGAAGGCCACATTATTATAGTCGATTTTCAGATTTTTTACTGTCTTTTAAAGAAATGCATATTTTGCGAATGAAAAAACTAGATCCACTATTTCTGACGCTTGCCAAGGTTGCAGCCATTAACTTTGCAGTACTATTAACCTATTGCAAATAGCAGCGAAATCTCCCTCATTGATAGTGGCATTTTAAAAAGGGAACAGCACATTTGATAACGTAGATCTTGACGCGCAGAACAAAACTCTGGAATGGTATAATGGACGGCAGCGGAGAAATGAGGTGCTGTAATAATGTAAAATTAGCCTCATGAATATACAAATCATGCAGCAAGGCGAATTTAACAGTGACGGGGAAATAACTTCAGTCATACATAGGTACAGGTTCCACATGGTTCCGGGTTCAGTCCCACTGCGTAGCACCTTGAGCAAATGTCGTCTGCTATAGCTTCAGGTCGACTAAAGCCTTGTGAGTGGATTTCGTTGACGGAAACTGAAAAAAGCTCGTCGTATATATATGTATATACACACACACACACTTTGTGTGTCTTGTTTGTCCCCTCACCGTCGCTTGACAACCGCTGTTGGTGTGTTTACGTTCCCGTAATAAGTACTAGGCTTACAGAGAATAAGTCCTGGGTTAATTTGTTCGACTAAAGGCGGTGCTCCAGCATGGCCGCAGTCAAATGCCTGAAGAAAAGAAAAGAATACCGTAAATACGTGTAAGTTATTTCCCTTTATTATTTTAATGAAATAATCCACCGAGATTTGATAGTTTTATGTTGCTTTGCGCGTGAGGTAAGCCAGCTGACAAAATGCTTTTGGTGGCATTTCTTCCGTCTTAATGCTTTGAGTTCCAATTTCACCGAGGTCAACTTTGTCTTTCTTCCTTTCGGGATCGATGATGTAACTACCAGTGGAGTACTGCTGTTCATGTGATCGATTAGGTACATCTCCCCACAAAATTTCAGGCCTTTGGCCTATAATAGAAAGGATTTTAATACCCATCTCTACTTATAGAAAATGGCATACAGCGGGCTATAAAAACACCCATACAACTGAGGACAACCCAAAGAAGAAAAAGGAACAAGTCATGCCCTTTATAGTGACACATAACCCATGTCACCAGAATATCTTCAACATTGCCAAAGCAAACCTTCCGATCATTACTCAAAGTAATGAATTAAAAGATATAATCACATATCGAGCTGTGGTTCTTAGTAAAAGACAGCCTAAAACCTTGAAGAAATTATTAACAAAGGCAAAGCTTGACCTTAGCAATAAAGACCAATCATTCATTGTATCTGAATGCAATGATAGCCGATGTGGCATATACCGATTCATACATACCGGCCAATATATGAACACAAAAACCGGGAAAATATTCAGAAACGCAAATATGAACTGCAAAAGCGGGAATTTAATTTACTGCATCAAATGCCCGAATTGTGAAGAACTCTATGTAGGTTAGACTGGAAATGCACTATCAGAAGGTTCACGTGTGTACCGACAGCAAATTAGAGATCCAGATGTCCGTCAGATACCTTTTGAGTAACCATCTAGCAACATGTGGTCGGAAAATATATTTCCATTCTACAAACTACACAGTCCAAGTGAAATTGAGAGAAAAATCAGAGAAAAGAACTTTATTAATAAAATTCCAAGCCAAGCTAAATAAACAATAATACTAATACTTAGAAGCACTGTTTCTACTGCTACGACTACTACCACTAACAGCAACAACATTACTAAAGGTGCTCATGATGACGATAACAGGAAAATACTAGCTAAGGCAAGAGAAAAGTCAGTAAAAATAATCTTATTTGGGGGTTTAAAGTTCTATAACCACAGCTACTACTACCACCACTACCACCGACAACAACAACACAACAACAGCAATGAAAACTATAGTAAAGGAGATTATAATGGTGATGATGATAATTGAAATGTAAAAATCCCTGGGAAATGTTGTTTACAACATTTCTAAAAATAGCCCAACAATTACTGCTTTGGCCAGGGTCAAAATACAGGTCTCTTCAACAAAACGTGACGCCTAAACCAAACACCAATCAACTTAAGTAATTTAGTGAAGCCACACACTGATTGGTCAGAATACAGTTATCAAAAATTCACATTCTGGAGCCTATACAAATATATTTAAGGCACACATTTTAGCCATCTCACTACAGTTGTAAATTGTGAAGCATAACTGTCACCACTACTATATGAACCTGAAGATTGCATAGTTTAATGCATGAAAGTACTAGTGCAATCAGAATGGACATTTGATATTCTATCATTTCATTATATCATATTACCTTATAATATCTTATACTATATTATTATAAGTTTGTTTTGTAAATAAAACGTGAAAATCATACAAAGTTGGAATTTCTTTAAGTAATATACATACATACATGTCATTATTCAGTTTATTTCAAGATTTCTCACCAATAGAGAAAGAACCGGTTTCTAACGTAGATCCAAGGCTCCTTCATTGGAATTTCAACATCAACAACAGGATATTTTTATATGTATGTATGTATGTATGAGCATATTCATATGTTTTATTTATCTATACATATAGTTCTCATACATATAGTTACTATGTATCTATACATATACATTCTCATACATATAGTTACACATCTAGACATGCTCATATATATTTAAATGATAAACTTCTGGAAAGTTTTACAGATTTTTACAGTTCCTATGATGGATTGGATCTGTAGTTTTCGAATCAGCTTTCTCCTTTCTGGTTTTGAGAAGCCTAATTTCCCAAGGCCCTAATAATTACAGGTATAAACCTGAACTTGTAATCTGGATAGAGTAACTGCAGATTTCTCAATAGTTCAGCGTAGGTGTTTTCTTTTTCACTGATCTGCAGCTTTATGTTGACATCCGCTGGGCAGTTAATTTCCACAATTGTGCACAGTTTTTCTTCTCGTTCTCTCTAATTCGCAGATTGATTCTACTCAACAGGGTGTCATCAGAAGAAAGAGACGACCTGCAGAGCGTAGCAAAATGAATTCTATGATCAAATTATATAAAATTATGTAAATCTGCATCGTACAATGCAAATAACACTTAACTGGACATTATCAACATCGTTTTTTTAACGAGGTGTACATGTAATGTAAACAATCATACATACACATACGATTGAGTTGTTTTGACTCTTATTTCTAGCAATGCTGGTGCCGATTAGTGACAAATATATTTCTGCTATTAGGTTGTAAAATTGCAAATTAGCCGCCCATATTTTATGCAGCGATCGTGTTCAACTTGCATTGCCATGTTTAAACCGGTTTGAAGAGTGCCGGATATACAGCACCAGTTCCAGGCTTTTCTTGAAGAAATTGATTCTGAATTCTGTGACTTGCCTTATCACACAGCAGTGAGGTGAGTCAGCTGTGGTAAAGTCTTGTTTCATTTTTATAAACTCCGAAAAGAACAGAGCTGATCCACTTCTGTCAGATCCTACCTTGCCGTCAAAGCTGCCATTTTTGATTGACATCACATCCCTCATGAATGGATTAGACTTGAAACTTCTGGGAAAGGATAACCTTATCTGTGATCGCTACAGAACCACCAAAGGATTTCGAAAAACGCCATCATTGCTTGAAGCACAACTAGAAGGAGGAAACTTCTCTCATTTTCAGTGTTTTAAAGAGCTTCACGCTGGAATCACAGATGTCAACTTCGAGTTTCCGAAGAAGATTATTCGTGACTTAAATAAACATTTTTGCAAAAGATTTTCAGATTTCGACAGAATTGAGAGTGACATTCTTCTGTTCCAGAATCCGTCTGATTGTAACCTTGATGTCGTGCCACTGGAACTACAGTTGGAGCTCATTGATGTGCAAGCAAATGACTTGTTGAAAGAGAAGAACAGAGAAGGAAAACTTGTAGAAGTTTATCGCTGTTTACCTGATGATGAGTTTTCAAAGTTGAAAAAAATTTGCCTCTCTAATGGCATCAGTGATTGGAACAACTTATGTCTGTGAGCAAACATTTTCAAAAATGAAGAATGTGAAGTCAGTACACCGAACGAGGTTGACTGATGAACATCTGAAAGCAATTCTCTTTGTTGGATGCAACAATTCTAAAGCAAATATTGATATCTTAAAAGCTAGACACCAATTTCACAAACTTTTCTTACTGCTTAGTTTGTGAGATTCTGATGTGTGTGCACTGGGTGTGGTATAACTGTCTTATTACTAATGTCGCCTTCTTTGATAACTTTTTGGTAGACAAATATGTTGGTAGTCTTTATTTTATTGTGCATTCACTGTATTGTTTTGAACAAAGTGGTTATGTGGCCCGTGCTCGTCATTCTCTGTCATCTAGCCCGCTGTGAAAAAAGTTTGGTGACCTCTGAACTAGATGATAGTAGTTGGTTGCTAACTAAACTGGTTGAGTTTGTGATGATCCGAATTAGCCACCAGTGGATATTCTTTTACTCTAGGCACAAGGCCCGAAATTTTGGGGGAGGGAACCAGTCGATTAGATCAACCCCAGTGCGTAACCGGTACTTATTTAATCGACCCGGAAAGGATGAAAGGCAAAGACGACCTCGGCGGAATTTGAACTCAGAACGTAACGGCTGAGCATTTCGCACGACGTGCTAACGTTTCTTATTTCTTTACTACCCACAAGGGGCTAAACATAGAGGGGACAAACGGATTAAGTCGATTATATCGACTCCAGTGCATAACTGATACTTATTTAATCGACCCCAAAAGGATGAAAGGCAAAGTCGACCTCGGCGCAATTTGAACTCAGAACGTAGCGGCAGACGTAATACAGCTAAGCATTTCGCCCGGCGTGCTAACGTTTCTGCCAGCTCGCTGCCTTGCTACCTTTGGATATTGAATGTTAGCAGCTGTAAAGCATATATTACTGTAGAGTTACCTCCCTTGCACTTTGTTCCTTCAAATGGTAACGGATATTTTTCTAGGATATAAAAATCTTTTACCGAGACTAAGTGTAACTTTTGTAATGAGAGAAATGGTGAGGTGGTTTGAGTGTGTGACATACATGCCGTTCTTGAAACCGTTAACCGTTTCATGACGGGAAACCGAATTCCCGATCTCGAATCGCCTGTGACCCATTAGATTTTTCGATCAGTCTTTAAATATCAACCTAATGAAAAACAATAATAGTAGTAGTAGTAGTAACATCAGCAGATTTCAGCATCAAAAACTGTTGACCCTTTACCTTTTGCTTCATTCATTGGACTGCGACCATGCTGGGGCACAGAAGAATTTTTGCTCAATGAATCTACCCCAGTAATATTTTTTTTAAAGCTTAGCACTTACTGTATTGGCCTCTTTCGCCAACACCAACACCAGTTCTCAAGCAGTGGTAGAACACATACGTACACACATAAATATATATACACATACTAAGGGTTTCTAATTTCTTTATTGTCCACAAGGGGCTAAACATAGAGGGAACAAACAAGGACAGACAAAGGGGTTAAGTCGATTATATCGACCCCAGTGCGTAACTGGTACTTATTTAATCGACCCTGAAAGGATGAAAGGCAAAGTCGACCTCGGCGGAATTTGAACTTAGAACGTAGTGGCAGACGAAATACCGCTAAGCATTTCGCCAGGCACACTAACGTTTCTGCCAGCTCGCTGCCTTTTTGAGGCAGATTTTCTATGGTAGGATACTCTTCCTGTTGCCAACACTAATCCGTTTCCAAGTATAGTAATATTTTCCCCCAAAACAGACATCACCTGTATACACACATATATTTGAAAGGCTTCTTTCAGTTTTTGTTTTCCAGATATACTCCCAAAACTTTGGTTGGTTCAAGGCGAAACAGAAGACGATTGCTGAAGGTGCCATGCAGTGAGATTGAACTTGGGACCATGTTGTTGGAAAGCAAACATTTTATCACACAGCTACGCTTGCACTTAAATATATAAGAAAATAATCTTGACTGGGCTTGCAGTCCAATGGGAAGAAGGGTGTAACCGGGCATACAACTGGGAACGCACCAAGTAAAGGGGCCTTCTGTAGAATTGCAGGGAGAAGGGATGGCAGTCATGGTTTTTCCCAGTTGAGGTTTTCTGTAGGGGATTCCTTGCCCTGTTGGTATGGAGGGTGCTTACAGCCATTGGGATGAGAGGAAAAGAACAAAAGGAGACTGAGCACAGGATGGGAGAGGCAGCAGAAAGATTCTTATTGGTTATGGAGCAAGCGAGAGGAGTTAAGCTGGAGGCCTGGAAGAGATTATGAGCAGTGATTTGGCCATGTCGACTGACCCAGCGATGGGAGGGTGTTGAAACACCTGATGATCTTTGGATACTGTCTGATGATATCGATTCCTCTTGGCCAAAGCATCATTCACTTTGGCGAGTAGAAAAGAACCTTCTTCTAGGTATTATCAACAACACATCATCATGACTAACATCCGCCTTTCCATGTGTGCCGGCATGGGTCAGACAGATCTTAGACAAACAGCTTTTCTACAACCAGATGCTCTCCCTGTCACTAACACTCACCACTTTCCAACCTTCCAATCCTTTGAACAACAAACAGCAACAATGGTTGGATGTGTGTTAAAGGCCGGTTGTAAACACCATTGTACAACCAGTGACCTTCATTTTTATGCATACAAACAACATCAAGATGAAGGAATGCCTCACGCATATACAATGACCTTGTTAAACTTTGTCAATCAAAACCATCAATCACAAGCCATGGGTTCGTCTGAAGCCAAAATAAAAGACATCTAGTCATGGTACAATAAAGTGAGAATGTATCTGAAACTACATTTATTCCCAAAGCATGCAACTGTGGACAAGCATCAATTATGACCCTTGACTGACCAATGCATACAAACTATAACAATTGTATTGTATATTTTGTACATAGATCTTTTGCATAGTATCATCATCATCGTTTAACGTCCTCTTTCCATGCTAGCATGGGTTGGCCGATTTGACTGAGGACTGGTAAGCCAGAAGGCTGCACCAGGCTCCAATCTGATTTGGCAGAGTTTCTACAGCTGGATGTCCTTCCTAACGCCAACCACTCCGAGAGTGTAGTGGGTGCTTTTACGTGCCACTGGCATGAAGGCCAGTCAGGCGGTATTGGCAACGGCCACACTCAAAATGGTGTACTTTATGTGCCACCTGCGCAGGAGCCAGTCCAGCGGCACTGGCAACGATCTCGCTCGAATGTCTTTACACGTGCCAGGAAGATGACGCTGGGCACAGGTACCATCACAATTTTGCTTTCACTTGCCCCAACAGGCCTTCGCAAGCTGAGTTTCGTGTCCAATGAAGGAGATCTATACAAATCATTTCACTCTACGTCAGCCCTGATCTACAATGCCAAATGATCCGAGACATTCCAACTGTGACCATCTCATCTATTCAGATAGTGTATCAAGGTGACCTCACCTTTTTAAGACAGGTATGGTTTTATGGAGATCATCATCGTCGTTTTAACATCCATTTGCAGGAGTTGATCAGAGCTTACTGAGGCAAATTTTCTCTAGTTGGCTGCCCTTCCTGTTGCCAAACCTCACCTGTTTCCATGCAAGGTAATATTTCTAGTTGGCTGCCTTTCATGTTGCCAAACCTCACCCGTTTCCATGCAAGGTAATATTTCTAGTTGGCTGCCTTTCCTGTTGCCAAACCTCACCTGTTTCCATGCAAGGTAATATTTCCCCACAGCCAGACAGGTTTTCCCACACGACTGGCAATGAATGACACTGCCTGTATAACAGTGACACTCATTTACACCTATCACATGATGTTAAGACAGAAGCATATATGTACCCCACACACAATAGGCTTCTTACAGTTTCCATCTATCAAATCCACTCACAGGGCTTTGGTCAGGCTGGAGCTATAATAGAAGACACTCGTCTAAAGTGCCACACAGGCGACTGAAACTAGAATCTTGTGGTTGGCAGGCGAAGTTCTTAACAACACAGCTATGCCTGCACCTGGAGATATTTTAAGTAAACCATGATGTGGTCATATACAGGTCCCCATGTTGGCATTGCATGTTCTTGCACAAGTAGCAGCTCTTTACTTCTGGGTAAGACAAAAACAAATATTTTTTTTTTTTCAAAAAAATGTAATAACACACACATAAAACCTGAATTTTTAAAATATATTTCTGTAGTCTACATTAAAAGTAGATCACATATTTCCTTAATTTTTTAATCTTTTTGGGGTTTTCTTGTTTTTTCTTTATGGTTTAGGGAGAAGAGGAAAGGTAAAAGGACAATACCTATGACCTTTAGTGGAATCTGCTCTGTTGTTGAAAGCATTTGGGTCAGGTCCCATGTCTGAGGATAACTTCTCCGTTTCTTCTGCCAGTCTTGAAGGCCATAAAAACAGGTCATGGGGAAGTGATTGTGTTAAAACCAAGCACCAGATTAAGTCACCCACCTACAAACGGGAGTGACCTCCTTCAAACAGGTCTTCACACAGTTTTTGTCAACCAAATTTCCTTTACAAGGCTTTTAGTCAGCACAAGGCTGTGGTAGAAGATACTTAGCAGTGTAGTGGGTTTGATCCCCAAACCATGTAGCTATAAAGCAAACTTCTTAACCATAATGCCACGACTGGGATCGTACGAGAATCAAAAATACATATGGCCAACAAGGAGAGGTAACTGTGTAACATATAGAGTCCTGGTTTTATTTCAGGTGGCATGTTGCTAATTTGTACACCTGTAATTAATTGAATTGGCCCCAATGTGTTTAGAGAGATGTGAAAAGTGAAGTTAAACCTGGCAGAAATCTAACGCAGAACATAAATGTAACAAACTAAATATTATTTTGTGAGGAATTTAGCAGAGGACGTTACCGTTCCTCAACTTTCTTAATGAACTAATTAACAAACTTTGAAGAAATTATCCTTTGTTTGTTCTTTGAAGTGTTGTTATATGGTGACCATATATGACCATCCAAACATACATCTGTCCATATTATCACTACTATAGTGAGCAATTCAGCAGACATCTAACTAAAATTGCCGAACAAACAGCATTGTTGCTAAAATATCTGCCATTACAAAGCAAGAATTATTGCTGTGAGCAATGAAAGGAAATTATTTGAGTGAAAATGAACAAATTAAACAAAAAAAAAGTAACAACTAATTTAGGCCATTTCCACAGGAAGAGGAATTTTGCAAGGAATTCTGCAAGTCTGTAAGAGGTGCAGCTGTTGTCTCTGATGTTGTAGGCTTAAAGGGAGAATAATGTCATTGTTACAGAACTGTCTTCAGTGGAAAGCTTTATAGGGGAGAAAGGGGGAATAGCAATGAATTGCAGACGAATATAAGAAAATAGGGGGTCGACTGTTTATGTTGAAATTAATCAGGGGGGAAATTAAAACAGGGGAGGAGAGCAGGAATTTTGTTCTTTAATGCTGGGGATCTTTTTTTTTTGTTCATCAAAAATTTAAATAAATATATCTTCTCAAATAGTGAGAGGGGGTGGGGAGGAGGAGGAAGAGTAAACTGATAATTGTGTGGGAACACTTTTCAGCTTTTTTTTTTTAATGTTTTCATGGGCGGGGATGGGGGAGGGGGGGAGAGAATCTTTTTCATGGTACATTGTCAGTTTTTGATTGCATAGTTTGGTCAAACTGCAAGTAGTGGTGGTGGTGGGCATTATATAGTAGGTGTACACACACGTGTGTATATGTATATGTGTGTGTGTGTGTTTGTGTAATATGTGCATTTGTGAGATCTGTATAAAAATGCAAAATATGTGGATGTGTATATATAAGTGTGCATGTGTGTGTGTGTGTGATATGTATGTGTATACCTGTAAGTGTGTGTATGGATGTGTATGAAATTGGTCTGTATGGAAGATGTACAATGGCTTTATTACAGTGGAGACTTCATGATTTCAGTATGGGCCGCCCAAGACGACTGAAGACCCCACTGCTGTCACCATTGAGAAGTTCTGTGTCTTGTGGATCATCCGCAGTGGAGCTTACTTCTGAACATCGTTGGAGTCCAAGACGGGATTTGACGCCTGTTAATGAATAATAAAGCAAAAATTTGACGTTTGTTAATAATAATAATAAAAACTGGATTTTGCACATCATCATCATTTTAACATCCATGTTCCCATGCTTGAATGGAGAGGATGGAATTTACTGAAGCATATTTTCTACGGTCAGACGTCCATCCTGTCGCCAAACCTCACCTATTTCTAAGCAAGGAAACCTGTGTGTACTGGGTGCTTTTTCTGTGGTACCAGCACTGGTGAAGTCGTTCTGCAGCTTGCAAGTCAATAAAACCCTAAGAGGGGTGGGCACCCCTTATGTTAGATGGGGGTTTAAGGTGTGAGAGAAGAACTTGGTGTGGAACAGGCTCTTGTGGAAAAGCTACATGGCCATTCACATTTAAGGGACAGAGTGAGAATGAAACAACGATAGGGGGGGGGGGGGTCGAGGTAGCACCTTAAAGTATGAAGTGAGGAGTAGTGAGTGGGGACAGAGAAGCTAGGAGTGTGTATGGGTGTGAACTTGCCAGAGCAAAGGAGAGATAGGAGCAATTATAAGAGAGGAAGATAAGGCAACGTTTGAGAAGATTGGGAAGGGCTGAGGGGCAGATGGTTACAAAGATGGGAGATGCACAAGTTGGAGGAAGTAGAAGGGATGCTAGCAGCAGGACAGTAATGAAGATACAGTTGAAAGGGGGAGGGAAAGAGAGATGTGTTTGGGTAGGTTGCAGGGGCAGCGAGGGGCACAGTGCACGAGAAGAGATAATTTGGTGGCCCGAAGAGTTGTGGGACGGCTGTAATAATGAGTGGGTGTATTAATGGATGAAGAATGACTAACAAGTGAAATGATGCTGGATAGTAAGAGAGAGAGACATGGTATCAAGAGGGAGGGTGACTGTGTGGTTAAGAATCTTACTTCCCAACCCTGTGGTCTTGGGTTCAGTACCATAGTGTGACACCTTGGGCAAGTGTGTTGTACTAAGGTCCCAGACCAACCCATGCAAGCATAGAAAAGTGGATGTCAAAAGTGAACATTTATATCTTTAAGTTTGGCGAAATAAACAGGAAAAATACAATTCAAAACATGGATTTGGTAAATGCCAAAGCACAAAACTCCTGGTTCTTGAGTCCCTCAGCAACAAACAAACATCCGTCTGTCCATCCATCCATACCTTAGCATACAAACATGGCATTACATATGAATTTATAATGGACACAACAACTCCTGGAATAATATACTATCCAATAACATCATGAAACGATATACTGATTGGGTTATTGTGTTACTGAGTTAGTATAAAGTCGATACTACCACAAGAACAGAGCATCACAATTCAGAAAATACTTTATTGGGTCATTTCATGAAGAAGCACTAAGTCTAAACAGAACACAGCAATAAACCGGACTCAATATATTGTTTGTTTCTATGCGTGTATGTATGCAGATTTGTATGTATTCTCATGCATATAGTTGCATATCTAGACATGCTCATATATATTTAAATGATAAACTCCTGGAAAGTTTTACAGATTTTTACAGTTCCAGTGATGGATTGTATCTGTAGTCTTCAAATTAGCTTTCTCCTTTCTGCTTTTGAGAAGCCTATTTTCTCAAGATTGATATTAAGGCAGTGTGTTACATATCCTAGGGCTCCAATAATTACAGGTATGTATGTTTGTATGTGCAAATCTGTATGTTTTATGTCTCATGCATATAGTTGCATATCTAGACATGCTCATATATATTTAAATGGTAAACATTTTGAAAGTTTTACAGATTTTTACAGTTTCAGTGATGGATTGGATCTGTAGTTTTCGAATTAGCTTTCTCCTTTCAGGTTTTGAGAAGCCTAATTTCTCAAGATTGGTATTTAGGCAGTGTGTTACATATCTCAGGGCCCTAATAATTATAGGTATAAACCTGAACTTGTAATGTGTGTGTGTGTGTGTGTGTTTATGTATGCATGTATATATTTATGCTTATTTTCATGTCGAGTTCTATATATAAAACAATTTAGTATTAAACTGAAAAATTACACAATACTTTTAGTAGAATACATATTTATTAAATATTTACAAAGAAAACGTTGACAGTAACTTCAAAGTTTTGGCTTCCTTGCATTCATCAAACAGTTTGACAAAGGTAAGAAAGCCAAAACTCTAAAGTCACAGTGAAGCCTTTCCTTTTAAAAGTATATATATATATATATATATATATTGATTTAAAAGATCAATAAAGATCAGGGCACATCAAAGTGAAGCACACCACATTAATGACATTACTGATTATATGGTAAAACACAAATTAACAGGTAAACAATCCAGAAAGTCCACAGGTGGTGGTTGGTAATCTTCGATTTTAAGAGTATCCAATGCTGAAGAGAACTTCAGTGTAGTGGAGAATAACAAATGACTGGATTACATGGTATCACTACAATCATTTCTTTGGGAGATTTTGTTGTATTGTAACATCATACATGTATGAATTGCAACACCTATAATATACTGCAAAACGCAACAGAGAACCTCTCAAATCATCAGGCTACACCATGTTACGTAAGTGCAAATATTGATGTGCTGCTGGATAGCATAGCACCACAGACACAAAATGGAACGAGGTTATAATGAATGTAACAAGCCATCCTTAACTATTATAGTTTATTTATTTAAAATAAATGGTAGTCTTATGTCCACTTGACACCCCTCAACACTTTTAAGACCAATCCACGTGAGACCAACAGGTAATCTAAATTAAAACCTTCCTTCAACATTCTATCTTAATTTATGTTCCAAACACCAGCTGAATATTAATTATTTTACTAAATTCTTTATCATTTACAAAATTAATTGAAACAATGGCAATGTGTTTCGAATGGCAATGTGTTTCGACAGAAATATAGTAACAAAAGAATAAAACTAAATTAAAGTAAGTTAATAAAATTGAATAGCTATAGGTGCAGGAGTGGCTGTGTGGTAAGTAGCTTGCTTACCAACCACATGATTCCAGGTTCAGTCCCACTGCATGGCACCTTGGGCAAGTGTTTTTTAGAATAGCCTCAGGCCAACCAAAGCCTTGTGAGTGGATTTGGTGGATTTAGGTAGATGGAAACTGAAAGAAGCTTGTCGTATATTTATATTGAAAACTGGTGATGGTGTGTTTACATCCCTGTAACTTCACAGTTCAGCAAAAGAGACTGATAGAACAAGTACTAGGCTTACAAAGAATAAGTCCTGGGGGCAATTTATTCGACTAAAGGTGGTGCTCCAGCATGGCCACAGTCAAATGACTGAAACAAATAAAAGATGTTCTCTTTATAAATACTGCTTGTGGCACACTTCTATTTAGCGCCACTGAGAGTAATTAGTATATGCTTACTCTTTGCGATGTCACTACAGTCATTGAAAGTTTGAGATAAGAACTCCCTCTCATCTTTTCTCTATTCTTTCCCTTTTGTTTTTTATTTTCTAATTAATAATATTTCATCACCAGTTCCTTGCACATCTGACCCTGCCTTTTTCCGACAGCCTAACCGAACTACATATCCTTCCAATTGTCCTGTAACATTCCAGCCTCTTTCCATTTATGCACATCACCAGCAGTTCCATGCTGGCATGGGTTACGAAGCTCTGTTCCAAGAGAGAATCTCACCAAATGTTGCCCTCGTCAGCTTTATGAGGTTCGAAACTCTGAAATTAGCTTTCACCACTTCTTCCTTGGCCTTATTTCTCTGTAGGGCTCTTTCAGTTGGACCATTTGACCCTTTGTCATCGAACTGTTAGCCATCAACACAACACACCTGTGTGTCAGCATATGATAATACTCTTTTTAGAAATAATACATTTCTAAATATCTCAAAGAGATTTATGCAGTAGAGATACGATGAAGTAGTTGTATGCTATCAACTTAATGTGACAGTCCCCTGAAGGGAATAATACTACTGTTGGTTAAACCTAGGAAGCTGCACCACTTCCTGTCGGCCTTGACACATTTCCCGTGTCCTTATGTTTACAAGGGGGAGACAAGCACCTCTACCCAGCTACGTCTGCATCCAGAGACATGCTTCTGAGTCTTTGCTCATCATCAGTCTCAAAGACTCAGAAACATGTCTCTGGATGCAGACTTAGCTGGGTAGAGGTGCTTGTCTCCCCCTTGTAAACATAAGGACACAAGAAATGTGTCAAGGCCGACAGGAAGTGGTGCAGCTTCCTAGGTTTAACCAACAGTAGTATTATTCCCTTCAGGGGACTGCCACATTAAGTTGACAGCATACAACTACTTCATGTGATAATACTATTGTTAATAAGAGCAAGCAGATTCTAAAATGTCAATATCTTAGTAAAATGTGAGCCATGACACAATAAACCAGCAATTTATTAGGAATGGCAATATCTTAGCAATACTACATTCCAATATCATAGCAATATTTCATTCCAATAATACAGCAAAACTACATTCCAATATTATTTCCTGTTCACATGATATACTTACTGAAATTAAAACCAGAGACTAAGAGACTGAAAGTAAAAAACACATAAATAAAATAAAATAACAATAATAATAATAATAATAATAATAATAATAATAATTATAATTTCTGCTGTAGGCACAAGGCCTGGAATTTGTGGGGAGGGGGATAGTCGATTACATCAACCCCAGTACTTGACTGGTACTTAATTTATCGACCCTGAAAGGACGAAAGACAAAGTCAACCTGGGTGGAATTTGAACTCAGAATGTGCAGATGGACGAAATGCCACTAACCATTTTACCTGGTGTGCTAATGATTCTGCCAGCTTTCAAGTTTTGGCACAAGGCCACCATAATTAACGATAATAATAATAATAATAATAATATCGTAGCTATGGCCAGTTCCCACTGACTGGTTCCCGTGCCGGTGGCATGTAAAAAGCACCATCCGAACGTGGTCGATGCCAGGTCTGCTTGACTGGCTCCTGTGCCGGTGGGATGTAAAAAGCACCAATTGAACATGACCGATGCCAGTACCCACTGACTGGCCCCTGTGCCAGTGGCACGTAAAAAGTACCCACTACACTCTCGGAGTGGCTGGTGCTAGGAAGGGCATCCAGCTGTAGAAACATTACCAGATCAGAATGGAACCTGGTGCAACCACTGGCTCTCCAGACCTCAGTCAAACCGTCCAACCCATGCCAGCTTGGAAAACAGACGTTAAATGATGAATGATAATAATAATAATAATAATAATAATAATGCTTTCAAGTTTTGGCACATTGGCACAAGGGCAGCAATTTTGCGGGAGGAGATGAGTCAATTACATCAAATCCCAGTACACAACTGGTACTATTTTATCGAGCCAACCCCACCAAAAAAAAGCTGAAAGGCAAAGTCGACCTCAGTGGAATTTGAACTCATAATGTAAAGATGGATGAAACTTTGCTAAGCATTTTACCTG
Source organism: Octopus bimaculoides (assembly GCF_046866305.1). NCBI lineage: Eukaryota > Metazoa > Mollusca > Cephalopoda > Octopoda > Octopodidae > Octopus > Octopus bimaculoides. Next base: position 9,162,086 of record NC_142933.1, read on the forward strand.
GTGTGCTAATGATTCTTCCAGCTTGCTGCCTTACAACAACAACAAGAACAATAATAATCCTTTCTACTACAAGGGGAAGGCAGAGGACATTGGTACAAGTGTGAAGGTAGAACATCTACAAAAATCAGCATTACTTGGAACTGCAAGAGTTCTTCGCAGAGTTCTTGAATCGTGACCAGTAAAACAAGTGTCACCTTAGTCTGCTGGCTGAGGAGAGCTGACACTTTCCATCCTAAGCTGAGAGGTTTCATCAAATAATAATCCTTTCTACTACAAGCAGGAAACCTGAAATTATTATTTTTTTTTGGGGGGGGGGGTCTAGTTGATTACATTGACCCCAGATTGTAAGGGAAGGTGCCATACTTAATGACTGATGTAGCAGCATTACAAGGGTAAAAGAGATACCTTACATAGATGTAATTATAAAGGTATCAAATTGCTAATTAAAGAAATATAGAGGTATCAAATTGCTAATTAAAGAAATATAGAGGTATCAAATTGCTAATTAAAGTGATTACAGAGGTATCAAATTGCTAATTAAAGAAGTGATTATAGGGGTATAAAATTGACCAGGTCCTGTAAGTTACAGAGAGTTACAGTCCAATTAGTTTGAAAGAGGATTAGACAAAATGAAATACAGTTTGGTCTTGTGCAAGAGAGAAGTACCACCGATGCCCTCTTTCGAGTAAATGGCAAATGCAGGAGAAATATTTAGCTAAAAGTAAACCATTGTATTTCACATGATCAATTTGGAGAAAGCCTTCGAAAAGAGACTCTCACTCTGTGATCTGGGGAAGGTAGAAGATGAATGTCTTGCGAGAGCCAAACATGCCATGTACAAGGGTTATGCCAGTAAGGTGAGAGTCACCCATGCGTACAGCAGCAAAAACAAGGACCAAACTTATAGAAATAAATACAGGGGTCAATTTGTTTGACTCAACTCTTCAAGGCAGTGCTGCAGCTTGGCCACAGTCCAACAACCAAAACAAGTAAAATGAAGATGACTCAAATTATTTCGAAAAGGACATTATTTAGTCTCATCTGATCCCTGAAAAAAAAAAAAACCCCACATTTTTAAACTAAACAATAAATTTTACCTTTTTTTGATAAAACATCAGAAGATTCTGATTTTTCAAAATTTTTTTTGGATGTCGTACTTGTTGCCGGCGCTGTGGTAATCTTGCCTAGTCTTTGTTTCACACTCACAGATTCCAAAGGTTTGGCATCAGGTGATAGAATGCCAGCTGTTGTTATTGGAGTATCCAGACTAGAAGAAGCTAGGGAAAACAAAAACAAAACAATAAAAAAATATATAGAAAAAGAAAATGAATAAATTATTGATTTGGTTAACTTTTTTGTGACTATATTTCCTTTTGAAGAGGAGACAACCTGTGTGTGTGTCAATTAATTTTAAAACTAATTAAAATTTTATCGTTAACTTATAATATAGATGCAGGCATGGCTGAGCAGATGGAAAGTGCACTTTGCAACCATGTTTCTTGTTCAATCCCGCTGTGCAGCACCTGTTTGGACAATAAATTTTGCTTGCGAAAACCTGTTCAGGCAAGTGAAATCAAAATTGCTGACATGGCTGATGACAGTATCGCCTGATTGGCATTCATGCCAGTGGAATGTTAAAAGCACCATCTGAGCATGATCGTTGCCAGGACCGCTTACAGCCTCCTGTGCCGGTGGCACGTAAAAAGCACCATTCGAGTGTGATCGTTGCCAGCGTCGCCCTACTGGCACATGTGCCGGTGGCACGTGAAAAACAACATTTGAGCATGGTTATTGCCAGTGCTACCGGACTGGCTTCCATGCAGGTAGTACAAAAAAACATCTTTTGAGCATGGTTGCTGCCAGTACCCGCCTGACTTGCCCTCATGCCGGTGGCATGTAAAAGCACCCATTACACTCTCGGAGTGGCTGGTGTTAGGAAGGGCATCCAGCTGTAGAAACTTTGCCTGATCAGATTGGAGACTGGTGCAGCCTTCTGGCTTGCCAGTCCTCAGTCAAACCGTCCAACCCATGCCAGCATGGAAAGCAGACGTTAAACAACGACGATGATGATGATGATGATAAATGAACTGATTAGTGGACAGTGGCTGAATATTAAACTACATTGATATGGTATCTCTTCCTGAGAGCAAGATGAACTGAGGTTCTGCCCCCACCAAAACAACAAAGTCCTTAAAGCATAATGAGGGTATACGCGAACTTATGGTCTCTAAGTAAATAGTTCCATAGTTCAACCACCTAACCATGCTACCTAGATGGTACCTATTGACAGCTAAGTAGACTGAAACACCTGAGAGTGAAAATTCTAAACCATTATATAAAGTCAGCCTTTTCCTCTTGGTATTCAATGCATTGCTTTTCCCCCTCCTAGTGTTTTCAATCCGGGTTTTGTCCCTGTTAACAGGGGTGGTCAGATCTACCTCAATGCCATAGCAACCGAAGTAGCAAACCGTCCAACCCATGCCAGCATAGAAAGTGGACGTTAAATGATGATGATGATGATATGTATAATAAGCTTCTTTTAGTTTTTATCTATTCAAATCCATTCACAAGGCTTTGGTTGGCCTGAGGCTATAGTAGAAGGCCCTTGCTCAAGGTGCCATGCAGTGGGACTGAACCCAAAACCAAATGGTTGGAAAGCAAAACACTTCTTACCACACAACCACGTGTAAATATATATATATATACATATATATAATGTAGGCACAGGAGTGGCTGGGTGGTAAGTAGCTTGCTTACCAAACACATGTTTCCAGGTTCAGTCCCACAGTGTGACACCTTGAGCAAGTTTCTTCGAATACTATACCTTCGAGCTGACCAAAGCCTTGTGAGTGAATTTGGTAACTGAAAGAAGCCCATTGTATATATGTGTGTGCGTATCTGTGTCTGTCCCTCAACCATCGCTTGACAACCCAATGTTGGTGTGTTTACATCCTCAGCATGGCCGCACATGCCAGTGGAGCACTAACAGCACTGTCGAGTGTGTTCATTCCCAGAGCAGCTGTCTGGCTTCCGTGCTAGTGGCCCGCAAATGGCACCATTAGAGCATAATCGTTACCAGCGTTGCCTTCTAGCACCTGTGCTGGTGGCACGTTAGAAAATCATTCGAGCAAGGTCGTTGCCAGTACCGTGTGACTGGCCCTCGTGCCGGTGGCACATAAAAACACCCACTGCACTCTCGGAGTGGTTGGCATTAGGAAGGGCATCCAGCTGTAGAAACTCTGCCAGATCAGATTGGAACCTGGTGCAGTCCTCAGTCAAATCATCCAACCCATGCTAGCATGGAAAGCGGACGTTAAACGACGACGATGATGATGATGATATGTGTGTGTAGTGCCCCTGGACTGGCTCTTGTGCGGGTGGCACATAAAATACACCATTTTGAGCATGGCCGTTGCCAGTACCGCCTGACTGGCCGTCGTAGGATTTTCGAGCGAGATCGTTGCCAGTGCCCCTGGACTGGCTCTTGTGCAGGTGGCACATAACATGCACCATTTTGAGCATGGCCATTGCCAGTACCGCCTGACTGGCCTTCGTGCAGGTGACACGTAAAAGCACCCACTAGACTCTTGGAGTGGTTGGCGTTAGGAAGGGCATCCAGCTGTAGAAACTCTGCCAAATCAGATTGGAGCCTGGTGTAGCCATCTGGTTTCACCAGTCCTCAGTCAAATTGTCCAACCCATGCTAGCATGGAAAGCGGACGTTAAACGACGACGACGACGATATATATATATATATATATATATATATATATATATATATATATAAAGTGTAGTATATTGCCACTTAAGTGTGGCTGACCCCTAGGGGTGGATGTTACTGTTGCTTTTAGCCCCAGGAGGACATCTCCTCCAGCTGGCTTATCGACACACGACTGTGTCCTGTTTGCCAAGGGAAGTTATCCCTCTCACCTCGATCTGCAGCACGAACGTATCCGGATTTCAGGGTTATTTCCCTTCGTCGGCGTCCGACAGCTGATGACCTTGGTGAGAGAGACAAAAACCTGGCAAACTTATATCTTCTTTTCCAGTGAAATTCTTCACTGATATTGAAAAGGTGAAAACAAGCAATGTTAATTCTCTAAATGAAGTATTAACAGTAACTGCACGATAAAGTGTAGTATATTGCCACTTAAGTGTGGCTGACCCCTAGGGGTGGAGGTTACTGTTGCTTTTAGCCCCAGGAGGACATCTCCTCCAGCTGGCTTATCGACACACGACTGTGTCCTGTTTGCCAAGGGAAGTTATCCCTCTCACCTCGATCTGCAGCACGAACGTATCCGGATTTCAGGGTTATTTCCCTTCGTCGGCGTCCGACAGCTGATGACCTTGGTGAGAGAGACAAAAACCTGGCAAACTTATATCTTCTTTTCCAGTGAAATTCTTCACTGATATTGAAAAGGTGAAAACAAGCAATGTTAATTCTCTAAATGAAGTATTAACAGTAACTGCACGATAAAGTGTAGTATATTGCCACTTAAGTGTGGCTGACCCCTAGGGGTGGAGGTTACTGTTGCTTTTAGCCCCAGGAGGACATCTCCTCCAGCTGGCTTATCGACACACGACTGTGTCCTGTTTGCCAAGGGAAGTTATCCCTCTCACCTCGATCTGCAGCACGAACGTATCCGGATTTCAGGGTTATTTCCCTTCGTCGGCGTCCGACAGCTGATGACCTTGGTGAGAGAGACAAAAACCTGGCAAACTTATATCTTCTTTTCCAGTGAAATTCTTCACTGATATTGAAAAGGTGAAAACAAGCAATGTTAATTCTCTAAATGAAGTATTAACAGTAACTGCACGATAAAGTGTAGTATATTGCCACTTAAGTGTGGCTGACCCCTAGGGGTGGATGTTACTGTTGCTTTTAGCCCCAGGAGGACATCTCCTCCAGCTGGCTTATCGACACACCAAGGTCATCAGCTGTCGGACGCCGACGAAGGGAAATAACCCTGAAATCCGGATACGTTCGTGCTGCAGATCGAGGTGAGAGGGATAACTTCCCTTGGCAAACAGGACACAGTCGTGTGTCGATAAGCCAGCTGGAGGAGATGTCCTCCTGGGGCTAAAAGCAACAGTAACATCCACCCCTAGGAGTCAGCCTCACTTAAGTGGCAATATACTACACTTTATCGTGCAGTTACTGTTAATACTTCATTTAGAGAATTAACATTGCTTATATATATATATATATATATATATCTTAAACAAGAATACTGACAGCAACTTTGAAGTTTCAGCCAGCTAAGCCAACGATGATGGCTTATACACACACACGCGCGTGTGCACGCGATGGGTTTCATTCATTCATTAGGTGTACAAAAATGGCCATCAACTCTACTCACTGTTACATTTCTGTGAAAGAGAGACACTAGAGTTCGAAGAATTTGTCGTTGACACAGCAGCAGCACTTTTTAATTGAGACGTAATTTTCTTATACACAGCACCAGTCTTGTTAATAGATTTAGTTTGTTTCGCTTTTTTCGGTTTCGACTGACCAGATAAAGATTTTAAAATTCCAGCATATTCCAGCGGTGGGCCACTGACATTATCATCTCCGGATGTCGAACTTGCTGGGCGCTTGAGGGTCGGTTTGTCTCCAAGACGAGCAAAGACAGATGAAGGTGTGGAACCACCTGGAGGTGTTGTCGTCGATGATACCTGTGGAGAGAAGAGAGAGAGAGGGATACAAAAAAACCAGGTGTTGAAAACTAAAATATCACAAAAAAGATAAGGGAAATATTCCTTTTACATGTGGTTGTATTTTTTTTTTTTTTTTACCAGAACTGCAGAGATTGGCTGCCAGAAAGTAAAGAATTAATAAAATACTGTGTAGATGTGTAGAATTTAGATATGTAGGGTGTAGATGTGAATGCTTAAAAATATTATTCTTTTCTACTCTAGGCACAAGGTCTGAAATTTTTGGGGAGCCAGTCAATTAGATTGACCCCAGTATGCAACTCGTACTTAATTTATCACCCTGAAAGGATGAAAGGCAAAAGTCGATTTCAGCAGAATTTGAACTCAGAACATAAAGACTGATGAAATACCGCTAAGCGTTTTGCTTGGTGTGCTAACATCTTTTATTTCTTTACTGCCCACTAGGAGCTACACAGAGAAGGGACAAATAAGGACAGACAAACGGATTAAGTCGAGTATATCGACCGCAGTGCGTAACTGGTACTTATTTAATCGACCCCGAAAGGATGAAAGGCAAAGTCGATTTCGGTGGAATTTGAACTCAGAACATAGCGGCAGACGAAATACCACTAAGCATTTCGCCCGGCGTGCTAACGATTCTGCCAGCTCATCGCCTTCAAATACCGCTAAGCATTTTGCTCGGTGTGCTAACATTTCTGCCAATGTATATGTGAGGAACAAGAGTGATTGAATGTGTACAAATGTAAAAAACCAGATATTGATTGGGTAGATTATGAGGAAATCCATACTGACATTACAGCTGTGAGGAATTAGATGCCAGCTGTGTAGCTGGAGATGGAAACTGAAAGAAGCCCACCATCTGTGTGTCTGTGCATCTGTATGTCTAGATATCATATGATGGTTGAATATGAGCATCACTGTTATACAAATGAGGTTGGTTGTTTCCAGTCTTCCCTGAAAAACATGACTAGCCATGGAAAAATATTACCTTGTTTGGAAACAAGGGAGAGTGGACAACGGGAGCTGTAGGAAATCTGCTGCAACAAATTCCATCTGACCCATGCAAGCATGGAAAAATGGACGTTAAATGATGATAACAATGATGATAAAAGAGCCTAGTTGGGTCTCCTTCTTCCACAACATCCATCCCCTTTAAGTGATCAGCACTTCATTATCATCATTTAATGACCGTTGTCCAAGCTGGCATGGACTGGACGGTTTGATTGGGCTGGCACACTGGAAGGCTGCACCAGACTCCAGCCTGATTTGGCAAGGTTTTCTAGGGCTAGATGCCCTTCCTAACGCCAACCGCTCCGAGAGTGTAATGGGTGCTTTCATGCACCACCAGCACGGGTGCCATTTGTGTGCCACCAGGGTGCGTTTCCGTGCTACTGGCATGGGTGCCAATTTGCATGATACCAGTATCTGCCACGACTGCAATTTTGCTCGTCTTGATGAGTCTTGGTCATTGCCTACTTCTTTATGCAATTGTCCAAGCAATCGGCAAAAGTCCTTGTGATGGCTAAGACATCTTTGGTTTTTTTAAATAACATAGTATACCATTTCTATACCATGTCATATGAAGATTTAAACCATAAATGAACATAAGCAAAAATTTAGATATTGACCATAATAACATGAGGAATTAGGATGAATGACCACCAGGTACATGTGACTAAGGTGGAACATAAGTGACAGAGACATATAAACAAGAAATATATTTACAAACCTTTGAAGAACTCGTACTTCGGACAATGACATTACCGGAACCAGTAAGAGTAATTTTCGTAGACCCGGAACTGTTGTTGCTGCTACTGTTGATGCTGCTGCTACTGTCTCCAAGACGTTCAAACACAGATGACTTCCGTGAATTCTTCCATTCTATAAAAGAGGAAAGTGGAGGATCTTAGTTCACTGAGGACACTTTCTTTATAAAGTGTGTGTGCGCATGTGTGTGTAAAGGTTTTTGTGCAAGCGTGTGAGAGAATGTATTGCTATGTGTGATATGTATATGTATATGTCTATGTGGTGAATGTGGTCATGGCAATGTTGTATGAAGTTTACTTCCCAACCATATTGTTCTCAGTTCAGTCCCACTGCATGACACCTTGGGGAAGTGTCTTCTAATATAACCTTGGGCCAACTAAAGCTTTGTGAGTGGATTTAGTAATGTGGAAACTGAAAGAAGCCCATCATATACACAGTGTATTTGTCTACTAAAGCCACCACCACCACCACCACTTGACAACCGGTGTTGGTTTGTTTATGTCACTGTAACTTAGCAGTTTAGCAAACAGAGACCAATATAAGTACCAGATTTTGAAAAAAAAAAAAAAAGTGATGTGGTCAATTTGCTTGACTAAACTCTTCAGGGCGGTGCTTCAACATGGCTGCAGTCCAAAGACTGAAACAAATAAAAGAAAACAAATGGTGTCTGTGACTAATCTAGGCCTGTGCATGTGTTTGGCTCTGGAGATGGAAACGTGGTTGTGTCTGTGTGAGTGTGTGTATGGCAGACGACTGCGTTCTTCAGAGTCCAGGTGAGGAAGTGAGGTCAAATTGCAGAGTAGTTAAGGGATTAACCCATTTGTTACAAACCCACCTGAAACCACCCCTGGCTCTGTAGTACAAATGTCTTGTTTCCATAAGTTTTGAATTAAAATCTTCCACCAAACCTTAGTCACAATTTATGTTCCTTACATAAGCTGAATGATAACTAATTTATTTTACTAAATTCTTTGTTATATTTAAAATTAATTGAAAGAACACAGAGTACCTCAACAGAAATACAGCAACAAAAGGGTTAAAACGCATGACTCGTATAGTTTCATGAGAAATATGCTTTGCAGAAGTTTAACCCTTTCAATACCAACTTGGCTGAAACCACCCCTGGCTCTGTAGTACAAATGCCTTGTTTTCATAAGTTCTGAATTAAAATCTTCCACCAAACCTTAGTCACAATTTAGATTCCTAACATTAGCTTAATGATAGCTAAGTTATTTTACTAAATTCTTTGTTATACAGTTCTATATTTAAGAGATGAGGAATTATTTAAATTAGACAGATATTTGTCCTCATCTTGTGTGTTGATAATAACGTTTCAGCTGATGTACCCTCCAGCCTTCATCAAGTGTCTCCGGGAAATTTCGAACCTTGGTTCTTATTCCTAAGGTATTTTTCGGTTGTTGTTGTTGTTGTTGTTGTTGTTGTTGTTGTTGTTATTACTACTATTATTATTATTCAGGTCACTGCTTGGGATCGAACTCGGAATCTTGGGGTTAGTAGCCCGTGCTCTTAACCACTACACCAGGATATGAGGACAAATATCTGTCAAATGTAAATAATGTAAATAGTTCTTTGTTATATTTAAAATTAACTGAAAGAAACACAGAGCGTTTCAACAGAAATACGGTAACAAAACGGTTAAACTATCTTAGGTTGTCAGTTCAAATCCACTAAAGCTATTTCTTGTGTATTTAGACAGCATCCATAATTCTGCATGGTACCACATGACCACCAAGCCATGAGAAAAAGGCAGCAACAGGGGACCTGTGAGAAACAGGCACCACAAGATCTTCTGAGAAACTTACCGATGACAAATAAGAAGCATGGAAATGGAGCGAATCCCCTGCAGATTAATAATGTTGATGACAGAGAAGAGGGAAGCTTAGGAGGGTAGTTTAATTGTTAGAGTAAGTGATTTTGGTAGCCAAATGGATGGCCCTTGCTACTATTGACCATTCAGCCATGAAAAGAATTTGGACTTTTATACCAGCTAAAGCATAAGTACCAGGCTCAAAGGAACAAAATGGCTTAAATATAGAGGCACACACTGGCTAATGTAGTCCTAGAAACTTTATGCTTGAGAAAAGGACAAGATTGTCATAGCTGGCATGCCTTTGATCAAATATCTACACAATCCAGAGCTGACATGGGGCTAATAAATTAACAACACTTATGATATAACAATTATTCCAATAACAGATTATTAAGGTTACACTATATTCATTATGCACACCAAAAGTAGTATTAGTTTAAAACAGCCATCTGTGTATCATACTTAAAGCCAAATTAACAATGGAATTCATCCTGAGATAACATCTCATAGGGACATGCTCTGTTGAAAAAACATAGATATATATCAGTAGTGGACAAAGATCATCCAGCAGTGATAGTGGTATAGCTAGATGTGCATATCTGCCTTTGGGGTTTTGTCTGTAGCATGTACCCACTGATAATTATGAAATTAAGGAACTGACCATACAGTCACAAGTTACTGTATACATAACACTCTTCTACTGTCAGCATAGAGATATATACACATGCATCGTTGCATATATACGTCTGGCCATATAGCCTTCTTGTTTGTTCTCTCTGTTTCGTTTTCCTGTTTTGTTTTGTCCACCACTACATTCCTCCATGTTACAAATTTAATTTGAATTAAATTTAATTTAAATTTAATTTGTGGTCCGTGGGAAGAGCCGTTTTAACGATGCGCCTTGCCCTACTCTTCGAAACGCCTGTGATAGAATGGGGGCAGCTGATGAAGGAGATGTCCTCTATGTGTTTTCTGTACTCGTTTATCATTTTGTCTACGCTTTGTTTACAAGGTTCTGTACCCAGATATGCATCTATATATACAGGTAGATGTAAGTATGTACATACATGTATGTATATATGCATATACTCATTTATTATTTGTATTATATATATATATATATATATATATATATACACACATAAGGTAATACCTTGCCATATTGTGATTCACCTATCGCGGTTTATTTAAGCTTACATCGATTCCTCCATGGTGTTGTCTTGCATTTATAATAAAATAAATATATACAAATTATAATAATAATAAAAAATACACAGTACAGTACTGTTTCTACTTCATGGATTTTCACCTATCACGGGGGGTTTTGGAATGTAACACCTGCAATAGACGAGGGATTACTGTAGATCTAATTAGAGCAGATGAGAGAAAGGCAAATAAAAAATAAAAAAGCATTACTTTCTGATGAAGAGACATCATCGTAGAGTTTAGCTGGCTGCTGCTGATTCATAGGGACAGCGTTGGGATCTTTTCCTAAATAATAATCCACAATCCGACTTGCAGCTGGAATGAATAAAAAAAACAAAACAGAAGTTGCAGACTCAAAAATTTCAGTTCAAAATAAATACGTAACATGTCTGGAAAACACTACAACAAAACCACAACAAAAATACCACTAAAATAGCAATAAGAATCTTGCCAACTGTGTAATTTCTGTGACCTGATGTACTTTCGACAGCCTCATTAATGTCTCATAGTTATCTCCTGTCTCTTACTAATTACCTCCACCTTAACGAAGGCGGAGGTATTGTTTACAGTTGTGTTTGGTTGTTTGTCCGTGGACAAGATATCTCAAGAACCACTGGATGGATTCAGATGAAACTTTCAGGGATGTTTGGCCTCGTGACTGGCACGAACTGATTAGATTTTGGGACAAGTATTCTGGATTATTTTTGAGTTTGCCTTTTTTTTCTACTATATATCAAGACCTGTTGAGGCAAGTGAAATCGAAAACTAAATTTGACGACTGGTACCCATGCCAACGTTGTCTCCTTCATTGGACACGAAACTCGGCTTGCAAAGACCTGTTGGGGCAAGCGAAAGCGAAATCGTGATGGCACCTGTGCCCAGCGTCGCGTGCCGGTGGCACATGTAAAGACATTTGAGCAAGATCGTTGCCAGTGCCCCTGGACTGGCTCCTGTGTAGGTGGCATGTAAAATACACCATTTTGAGTGTGGCCGTTGACAGTACTGCCTGACTAGCCTTCGTGCCAGTGGCACGTAAAAGCATCCACTACACTCTCGGAGTGGTTGACATTAGGAAGGGCATCCAGCTGTAGAAGCTCTGCCAAATCAGATTGGAGCCTGGTGTAACCATCTGGTTCACCAGTCCTTAGTCAAATCGTCCAACACATGCCAGCATGGAAAGCGGACGTTAAATGATGATGATGATGATGATGGTATTGAACCATCAGATCAGTTATAAGGTAAGTATATCTCTATGTTGTATATATTTGAATTGAATTGCGCTTGGGCATAACAATTTTAATTTTTAAAAAAATGTTCCAGACTTTTGGCCATGACAGTATATATGTACGATAGGCTTCTTTTAGGTTCCATCTAACAAAACGATTCACAAGGGTTTGGTTGGGCCAAGGTTATATTAGAAGACACTTGTCCAGTGTAATGGAGTGGGACTGAACCCAAAAACCATGTGGCTGGGAAGCCACTTTCTTACCACACAGCCACGTCTGTGTATAAAAAGAAACTATAAAAATGCAAAAATGTAATTTATTAGGTTGCTAATAAAATTGGCAATGAAATTAAAAGGGAAAACAAATTAAAAGGAATCTCTGTGATGTGTAATGTTTTCTTACCTGTCGACCTCCGTGGAGTAGCAGGAGATGTCGTGCTATTACCAGTATTTGCTGAACATTTCAAAGCTTTATCACGTGCTTCCTAATGAAAGAAAATATAATTAAAGATAAAAGTAGTTTGTTAACGAGAGCAGAGCAGGTAGACATAAGGCGGTAGTAGTAATAGTAGTAGTAATGAAAGAAAATATAATTAACGATAAATCGAAATCGAACTAAATTCGACGACTGGTACCCATGCCAACGTCGTCTCCTTCATTGGACACTAAACTCGGCTTGTGAAGACCTGTTGGGGAAAGTGAAATCATGATGGCACCTGTGCCCAGCGTCGCCTTCCTGGCACTTGTGCTGGTGGCATGTGTAAAGACATTCGAGCAAGATTGTTGCCAGTGCCACTGGACTGGCTCCTGTGCAGGTGGCACATAAAATACACCATTTTGAGCGTGGCCGTTGCCAGTACTGCCTGACTGGCCTTCGTGCCAGTGGCACGTAAAAGCACCCACTACACTCTCGGAGTGGTTGGCGTTAGGAAGGGCATCCAGCTGTAGAAACTCTGCCAAATCAGATTGGAGCCTGGTGTAGCCATCTGGTTTCATCAGTCCTCAGTCAAATTGTCCAACCCATGCTAGCATGGAAAGCAGATGATGACGATGTTGATAAAAGTAGTTTGTTAACGAGAGCAGAGTAGGTAGACATAAGGAAGTAGTAGTAGTAGTAGTAGTGGGGAATGCACTGAAACAGCACAACTCTGCATCCACCATATGTTGGTGATCTCCTACCATTCCTGGTGGAAGATGCCTTTGCACCACTCAAGCAACGACCCTCCAACCCTTGGCTCTGTGGCTCTGTTTGGGTAGTCATTGATGGTAAGGGATTTATGAGGTCGGAGTGCAAATTCTACCTCAAACTCTTTCCATTGCCTTTTTATGACATGCAGAGGAAACGGGCCTATTCTTTGACATGCTGGTCCCCACACAGGAAGTAGGTCACAGAAAATAGAAATAACATCATAAGATATCGTTTAACCAAATCTTTTTCCAACATTAAACTCTCAAAGTCTTGCAGTGATTTCTTTAAATAATTCTCTCAACCCTCTAAAAAACTGGAGATTTTGATGAAAATACAGCTAGTCCAGTATAAAAATCCTCATATTTACGATCAGCTTCAATGTCTGTAAGTTTAGCGACATATATTTACAGGAAGAATAAAAAGAAAAAGCATTAAAAATATAAAAGATCAAAGGTCTGAAATTTATAGAGAAGGGGCCAGTCAATTAGATTGACCCCAGTATGCAACTAGTACTTAATTTATCGACCCCGAAAGGATGAAAAGCAAAGTCGACCTCAGCAGAATTTGAACTCAGAACGTCAAGACAGATGATATACCTCTAAGCATTTCACCCGGTGTGCTAACATTTCTGCCAGCTCACTGCCTTAATAATTGTAAATAATCTTTTCTACTTTAGCCACAAGGCCCAAAAAATTTTTGGGAGGGGGCCAGTTGATTAGATTGACCCCAGTATGCAACTGGTACTTAATTTATTGACCCCGGAAAGATGAAAGACAATGTCGACCTTGGCAGAATTTGAACTCAGAATGTAAAGACAGATGAAATACCGCTAAGCATTTTGCCCAGTGTACTAATGTTTCAGCCAGCATGCCGCATTATAAAAGATCAAATTATTGAGAAAAGAAATAACCTCCCAGAGCTATCTCACCAAGGAAACAGAAAAAAAAAACCAAAAACAGAGGGGGGGAGAGTTATAGGTTGCATACTCCAGAATAAATAATAATAACATAATAACAGAACTGAGCCAGACATAGTAACAGAACTGAGCCAGACAGTAACAGCACTGAGCTGGACATAGTAACAGAACTGAGCCAGACATAGTAACAGCACTGAGCCAGACATAGTAACAGCACTGAGCTGGACATAACAGAACTGAGCCAGACATAGTAATAGAACTGAGCTAGACATAACAGAACTGAGCCAGACATAGTAACAGCACTGAGCTAGACATAGTAACAGAACTGAGCTAGACACAACAGAACTGAGCCAGACATAGTAACAGCACTGAGCTAGACATAGTAACAGCACTGAGCTGGACATAACAGAACTGAGCCAGACATAGTAATAGAACTGAGCTAGACACAACAGAACTGAGCCAGACATAGTAATAGAACTGAGCTAGACACAACAGAACTGAGCCAGACATAGTAACAGCACTGAGCTAGACATAGTAACAGCACTGAGCTGGACATAACAGAACTGAGCCAGACATAGTAATAGAACTGAGCTAGACACAACAGAACTGAGCCAGACATAGTAATAGAACTGAGCTAGACATAACAGCACTGAGCTGGACATAGTAACAGCACTGAGCTAGACATAGTAACAGAACTGAGCTAGACATAGTAACAGAACTGAGCTGGACATAGTAACAGCACTGAGCTGGACATAGTAACAGCACTGAGCTAGACATAGTAACAGAACTGAGCTAGATATAGTAACAGCACTGAGCTGGACATAGTAACAGCACTGAGCTAGACATAGTAACAGCACTGAGCTGGACATAACAGAACTGAGCTAGACATAGTAACAGCACTGAGCTGGACATAGTAACAGCACTGAGCTAGACATAGTAACAGAACTGAGCTAGACATAGTAACAGAACTGAGCTGGACATAGTAACAGCACTGAGCTAGACATAGTAACAGAACTGAGCTGGACATAGTAACAGCACTGAGCTAGACATAACAGAACTGAGCCAGACATAGTAACAGCACTGAGCTGGACATAGTAACAGCACTGAGCTAGACATAGTAACAGCACTGAGCTAGACACAACAGAACTGAGCCAGACATAGTAACAGCACTGAGCTGGACATAACAGAACTGAGCCAGACATAGTAACAGCACTGAGCTAGACATAGTAACAGCACTGAGCTGGACATAGTAACAGCACTGAGCTAGACATAGTAACAGAACTGAGCTAGACATAGTAACAGAACTGAGCTGGACATAGTAACAGCACTGAGCTAGACATAGTAACAGAACTGAGCCAGACATAGTAACAGCACTGAGCCAGACATAGTAACAGCACTGAGCAAGACATAGTAACAGCACTGAGCTGGACATAATAACAGAACTGATCAAGACATAGTAACAGCACTGAGCCGGACATAGTAACAGCACTGAGCCAGACATAATAACAGCACTGAGCCAGACATAGTAACAGCACTGAGCAAGACATAGTAACAGCACTGAGCTGGACATAGTAACAGCACTGAGCTGGACATAGTAACAGCACTGAGCTGGACATAGTAACAGCACTGAGCTAGACATAGTAACAGAACTGAGCTAGATATAGTAACAGAACTGAGCCAGACATAGTAACAGCACTGAGCCAGACATAGTAACAGAACTGAGCCGGACATAGTAACAGCACTGAGCCAGACATAGTAACAGCACTGAGCAAGACATAGTAACAGCATTGAGCTGGACATAATAACAGAACTGAGCCAGACATAGTAACAGCACTGAGCCAGACATAGTAACAGCACTGAGCTGGACATAATAACAGAACTGAGCTAGACATAGTAACAGAACTGAGCTAGACATAGTAACAGCACTGAGCCAGACATAGTAACAGAACTGAGCTAGACATAATAACAGAACTGAGCCAGACATAATAACAGAACTGAGCTAGACATAATAACAGAACTGAGCCAGACATAGTAACAGAACTGAGCCAGACATAGTAACAGAACTGAGCCAGACATAGTAACAACACTGAGCCAGACATAGTAACAGCACTGAGCTGGACATAATAACAGAACTGAGCTAGACATAATAACAGAACTGAGCCAGACATAATAACAGAACTGAGCTAGACATAATAACAGAACTGAGCCAGACATAGTAACAGTACTGAGCTGGACATAATAACAGAACTGAGCTAGACATAGTAACAGCACTGAGCTGGACATAATAACAGAACTGAGATAGACATAGTAACAGAACTGAGCCAGACATAGTAACAGCACTGAGCTGGACATAATAACAGAACTGAGCTAGACATAGTAACAGAACTGAGCCAGACATAGTAACAGCACTGAGCCAGACATAGTAACAGCACTGAGCCAGACATAGTAACAGCACTGAGCTGGACATAGTAACAGCACTGAGCTGGACATAATAACAGAACTGAGCTAGACATAGTAACAGAACTGAGCCAGACATAGTAACAGCACTGAGCCAGACATAGTAACAGCACTGAGCTGGACATAATAACAGAACTGAGCTAGACATAGTAACAGAACTGAGCCAGACATAGTAACAGAACTGAGCTGGACATAGTAACAGAACTGAGCTAGACATAGTAACAGAACTGAGCTAGACATAGTAACAGAACTGAGCTAGACATAGTAACAGAACTGAGAACGAGCAGGAATCTGCAATTAATCCAAACTGAAATATCTTTTGGCACTGAAAAGAAAGATTAGTTTTGAGTTTCCGTTTTAGCTATGTCATATTTGTCGTATGATCAACAAGAAAGAAAAAAATGGTTTTACAAACCTGAGCATGGACTGATTTAGCATGACGCAAGATGGAGATGACATCACCCAGCAATGTGATCCCCATATCTTTGAGATATTCTTTTGTCAAGTCAAGCAGCATGTCCTTCTGTATGCGGTTGTCAGTGAAAGTTACAGCATAGTTCGTAGCTTCTCCAGGAGGAATTCCAGCATTCACAAAGAAGTTGAGCCAATATGGCATCTGAGAAGTTTCTGAACAAACAAAATCAAATACAGCAACTGAGTTTTAGAAATATCCATCCTACAGAAATATTTTACATAGGGGGAAAAAAACAAGAAACAAAAAAGCTAAAACGTCAAATGAATAAAGGAAACCCTTTGTGGTTGCTTGCCAAATCTCGTTCACATGAAACCTTAACAAAAGTAAAACAGGATGACTATTCACTATAATATAGTCATGTTGCTGTTGGCACTCCGTCGCTTACGACGTCGAGGGTTCCAGTTGATCCGATCAACGGAACAGCCTGCTCAAGAAATTAACGTGCATGTGAGCTGAGCACTCCACAAACACGTGTACCCTTAACGTAGTTCTCGGGGATATTCAGTGTGACACAGTGTGACAAGGCTGACCCTTTGAAATACAGGCACAACAGACACAGGAGGTAAGAATGAAAGAAAGTTGTGGTGAAAGAGTACAGCAGGGTTCGCCACCATCCCCTGCCGGAGCCTCGTGGAGCTTTTAGGTGTTTTCGTTCAATAAACACTCACAACGCCCGATCTGGGAATCGAAACCGCAATCCTATGACCGCGAGTCTGCTGCCCTAACCACTGGGCCATTGCGCCTCCACAATATAGTCATACACTTGGAACAAAGATAAATGGTCATGGCTGGAATACATTCAAGTATAAAGTTTGTTGCAACAGGCCTGACCTGGGGTTAAATGACGACTAACTTTAATAATAATTTAATTCATTTCACGTCCCTGAGAAGAAAGAGCAGATGGTAAAGCATCAAGAGACGAGGGGAGGCATAAGACCTGTTTAGACAAGAATGATAATGAATAGAAAGAGGCTTGAAGAGGGTTACATCGAAAAGTGGATTGCTATATCCTAAGACAAAGAGAAAATTGATAACATAAGATATGTTTCTGTGTTATTGGATCTCATCAGTAAACATAGTAGAACCCGGTTCAAACTTCATCACTCATACTGTACATATCTCTTGCACATCGTTTTTGCTGGCCTTAAAGGTGGGAAAATAAAAGTTTGAGAACACATTGTGCTTTTAAACTTTTACACCCATAATGAAATCTTGGTGTTTGTTGCTTGATTTTTTTAAAAGTTTACTTTAATTTCGCTTATTTAAGATAGCAATAAAAAAAGATTAAAAAAAAAACAAAATTATTTAAAATTCATCGGAGTGATTAAGGGTAATATACAAACAGCTGGGAATATATGAAATCAATTGAGGAGTTAATATTAATCATTTTTTGAAATAAAGTAAAAAATCTAAATATATGAAAAAAAAATCTGGATAAATTTTATATACTTTAAAACAGACAGAATGCAGTTAAAATACAATTGACAAGAGAAAGGAGTAGAAGAGATATAGAAATCACGAGTTTTACAAGATTAAACTCCATCCCTTTATGTTCTGAATTCAAGCTTATCTCACCTGGATCAATTTTGGTTTTCATACCTGGGGGGGTCGATAAATTTACCAATATAGATAGATTAAAGCGATTTATATTGAAGATCGTTTTTTTCTCTCTCTCTCTCTCTCTTTCTGTCCTCTGTAAAATATTTGTCTTCAAGTCAAACGAGAAAACCCTTTAAATAAAGTGGTCGCTCGACCGGGCGACCCGCCTGCCTAATAACGCCGTAAGTCAACTCAAAAGAAAATACAAACAGAAATCAGAATAACAGAATACAAACACGAATATTGTTATATTTTCTAAACAAACAAGAATCCAAACACGTAGAGTCAATCATGCTTACAGTATTATTATTTAAGTATAAATATATGTAATTTATATAATGTATATTTAACATGGTTATTTTTGTTTAATCTAACCTCGGATGTTTGTATGAAACAGATTATTTAATATACAAGTATTATTCTTTATTCCTTAAGAATATCTAATGATGTTCGTGTTTGTATTTTATTCTGTTATTCTGGTTTCTGTTTGTATTTACTGCTCAAAAAGCCATAATGGGAAGGATCGGTCACCGACCTGTTAGAAATAGCAGCGAATTCGTCGTCAAATCACACACTAATATCTTTTAAAAAAACCCACATCATATTCTTTAATGTAGTTCTGGGGTACACAATGACTAAAAATAAAAATGGGATGGTTACGACTGGAGTGCTTTTGAATATAGGTTTGCTCATTCAGAACTGATTTAGAGTTAAATAATAACATTTGTCTTGTGCCGAATCGGAACTATATTTATCTATCTACGTGCAGTTGGGGGTAAATGTTTTCAAGAAGCACCTGGATCTTCTGCTGTCCAAGATCCAAGATAAACCTATATCAATGCAACAATATCAAACTGGCTTATTCACTAAAAAAAAAGCCAACTATTTGAAAATGGCCATTGAAAAAAGTGATGAAATGGTAATGCCCCAGCAAGGCCACAACCTTTGGGTTGGAACACTCAAAGAAATATATATATATATTCTAACAAAACTGTCCGATGAACGAGAACGTGAAACTCCGAGTAACAGTCTTTTGTTATATTTCTGCTGCTTTTAAATAAAGTATATATATATATATATATATATATAGCAGTAGGGAGGCTCTCGTCTTTATGAAGCTAAAATATCTCTGGCTGTTTGTTGTTGACATTTTAATGTTATTGTTATTTTCCTTTCTTACTTATGCTTGGAGTTGTTTTTAGTAAAAAATCGTTTCTAACACAGACAGAAGGCAATAAATGTGAGATTAGGGAACAATTAATTCAATCGACTTCAGTAAATATTTATTAAACCCAGAAGGATGAACGAAGCAGAGGCGACTTTATGAGAAATATGAACGTAGAAGGAGACAAATATAACGAAATCTTGCAGTATAATTAAAATTAAGAATAATAATGTATATTTTTAGAATGTTATTTACGGTTTCTAAAGTATAATGAAGATAAACCTTCCACACCATTATAAATTAAATAATTAAAGCTAATTATAAATAAAAAATAGTTGGATGAGAAATAAATATTTTAAGCTATGAATAAAAACATTTGAGAAAGGTGAATGAAAAAAAGCTGACTTTTGGGCAAATACGAAATTCAATCGAAACATAACAACGTGGAGATTTGGAGATATTAGTAGGGTAAATAAGTGTGAGAAATAAAGAGCCATTTGGGTGGTTTATAAGCTGGGAAAATGTGGAAAATTAGAGAAAGTTGATAATTTTACCTCCAGCCATGTTGAAAGACGGATGCCGATTCTAATTGAGTTATAATTATGTGCAGCAGGAGATTGTAGACCAATGTGACAAAAGACCTTTAAATGAATACATTTCGTTGTTGTTTGATTTATGGAGGTATCATACCACACAAGGTTAATTTATTTTTACAAAGAGATCTCAAATTACTAATATTTAATCTAAGGGTCATGAAAGGATGAAGGGACAAGAAAATCGTCACAGTATTTAGACGTAGAATTATGTTAGGTTAAAATTAGTGACGTCTTTAGCTTATCTGACACTTGTACCACTTCTTTCTCTACTCAACATACGCGCATTGCTTTCTAAAACGTGGACACTAGAGAAATAAATATAAGATGGGATATAGATTTGGTGGAGTTGGAGAGGATACGTAGGTCGTGTGGGACTCAGAACATTCACAATTTAATTCTTTTCACACGTAGTAACGTATGTGTCAGGTGAATCGAGACGAACGACTGGATTTTGATCTTTCATTGTTGCAGGTTCAAATTATCGTATTTGAAGGCATATACGACACTTAAAAAACAAACAAAAAAAACTCTTGAAAAATCACTCCGGATCCGACATACGAAGTTTCTTTAAATATGGGGTTTACTGCACTAAAAATTTTTTTTTTTCCTGAGTACATGCTGCTGAAATTGGGGTTCGTTACGCTCCTCTGTTTTCTTTCTTGAATACATGCTTGTTCCTCTTTGGTAGGCAACGTCCTCTCCTTTCCAACATGGACTGGTTCCAACAGGGAGATGGATGAAGCTCTGTTACAGTGGAGAGAATACCGATCTTAACTTGAGGCCCAACACTCAAAAAGTGCTTTTAACACGCTACCGGTACGGGTGCCAATTATGTGACACCAGCATCAGTCACAACTGGTTGGCTTGACGGGTCTTCTCAATCATATTACTGAAAAATATTTATTACTCCATGGAATTTATATACTTGTTATCAATACTGCTCATTGAGTGCATTTATTTTTCTGTCAAATGCACTTTGTATTGTGGCAGAACTAACAAGCGGCATGGTATACTGGTCAACTAATTCTTCTGGATCCTATTGGAACAGCATCTTCATTTTACAATTTTTGAAATTACTCATTTAAACAAATATTCATTTTTCTCTAGCTCTGCTTCAAGAGGAAATTAGTCAAGCAAAAGTGTCGTAAGACCCCAGTGAAAATTTGAACTATAGCTGTCAGACTTACCCAATCTGCAATCATTGACTAATGTATCTCCATAAAAGGAAAAATGTTGCCATAAAAGTATTAATGCTTGTATAATAATATGACTTGACAAATCAGTATTAACTGATTTATTATAGCTAAGGTGGCAAACCTCAAAAGAAGCATGCAAGTTTTCCCACCAAACAGTTTGGATGAAGATTCTAGAACTTTTGGGCTGACAGTAATAAATAGGCAAGTGAATTCAACTTTAGGTAGTGCTATCCCTGACCCTATATGGTAGTCTTTCACCTATTTAAAACAGGACCACAGGCTAGAGAGTTACAAGCCATTAGTTGTCTCAGGGAGCTGTTCTCTCTTACCCTTTCCTTGTTTAACAAGATTATGTCATACTTAACAAAAAATACCAATCTTAACTTGTAATGTCAAGCAATGCACATTAATTATATGCAGCACTTTATATTCCTTGCAATACTTTCATAATATTATCCAGTAAGTTATATATTGAAGATGCAGACTGTATGACGCATGCGTACGAACAGCCATGCTACATGGCAGTGAAACATGGGCTGTAACTGCTGAGGACATACGTAAGCTCGCAAGGAATGAAGCCAGTATGCTCCGTTGGATGTGTAATGTCAATGTGAATACCCGTCAGAGTGTAAGTATCTTGAGAGAAAAGCTGAACATTAGAAGCATCAGTTGTGGTGTGCAAGAGAGACGATTGCGCTGGTATGGACATGTGGTGAGAATGGATGAGGATAGCTGCGTGAAAAAGTGCCACACCCTAACAGTTGAGGGAACCCGTGGAAGAGGTAGGCCCAGGAAGACCTGGGCTGAGGTGGTGAGGCAAGACCTTCGTACATTGGGCCTCACCCAGGCGATGACTACTGACCGAGACCTTTGGAAATGTGCTGTGCGTGAGAAGACCCGGCAAGCCAAGTAAGATCGTTGCCAGTGCCCCTGGACTGGCTCTTGTGCGGGTGGCACATGAGATGCACCATTTTGAGCATGGCCGTTGCCAGTACCGCCTGACTGGCTCCCGTAGGATTTTCGAGCGAGATCGTTGCCAGTGCCCCTGGATTGGCTTGTGCGGGTGGCACATAAAAGACACCATTTCGAGCGTGGCCGTTTTCGTGCGGGTGACACGTAAAAGCACCCACTACACTCTCTGAGTGGTTGGCGTTAGAAAGGGCATCCAGCTGTAGAAACTCTGCCAAATTAGACTGGAGCCTGGTGTTGCCATCCAGTTTCACCAGTCCTCAGTCAAATCGTCCAACCCATGCTAGCATGGAAAGCGGACGTTAAACGATGATGATGATGATTCCTAACAGTCGTGCTCATTGAATGCTGTTCCATTAACTGTACATACAACAATGCAGGTTAATAAGATAGTTGAAAACTCAATCAAACTTTAGTGTAGTCATTGTCTACACATGCAATCCACATAACATTGTGAACAGTCTAGACTGACCACACTAGTGTAGCTAGTTGGGGGAAGTAGGGGTGGTTCACCCTGAGCAGTACTTTTGGGTCTGCTGTAGGCAATATGTGCCTTTTGTTGGGTCTGGGGGTGGTAAACAGAAGGGCTGCCCCAGGTTATGCTAGTGACAGACTATCACACTTAAAAAATGAAAATGTTAACTGAAAATCAGTGTCTCATGAGGAAAGTGTGTGATTGTGTTTCTCAAACAATAGCAACAACCCATGATGATGGCAGTTATACTCACCAATTCTGTCATTAAGTAACTCCATCAACACCGCACCAGATATGTTGAAGAGGAAATGGAATGATAACAATTTCAGAGCCTTCAATAGAAACACCAACAATGATAGTATCAACAATGCCTCCACCAACACCATGGCAAATTATATTGCTGACACAAATGCTAATAATATTGGTTTCAAATTATGGCACAAAGCCAGCAATTTCAGGGAAGGGAGTAAGTTGGTTATATTAACTGTTATTTCCAACGATAACTCTACCTTGTTACTATTTAGTATTAGTTTTCACAACTTGTTGGAAATGAGTCACTTCCAATTTGTATCTGGGATCGAGGTTGTTTTGTTTTCAGAAAAAGAGGTGGGGTCCCTTTTGTGTCTGTCTACATCTCAGAAAACCTGCTGTCATCCCTGAATGTTCTTCTTCTTTGGTTATTTCATGTTCTTGTGAATGTGGCTTTGTACCAGTGTGACCGATTTTCTGCTGCTTCTAGAATCGACCCCAATTACAGGCACAACAAAAACAGAAAGTAAGAGCGAGAGAAAGTTGTGGTGGAAGAGTACAGCAGGGTTCACCACCATCCCCTGCTGGAGGCTCATGGAGCTTTAGGTGTTTTCGTTCAATAAACACTCACAACACCCGGTCTGGGAATCGAAACCGTGATCCTATGACTGCGAGTCCGCTGCCCTAACCACTGGGCCATTGCGCCTCCACAGAAGCATACACTAAGGCTGCAACAAAAGCAGAAATTCCTGGGTGAGAGAGCATAATTGTCATTTGTTGCACCTTATTTGTCTGGTTGAGTTGCATCCCAAGTCAAGCAAAGACATTCAGTTTTCTACTAGTTGGGCAATGCAACCAGTGGCACAGCAACCCTTGCTTTCTCTAGAGAGTTAATGACAGGTATGAGCAACAATATTCTTTTCTACTCTAGGCACAAAGCCTAAAATCTTTTTTTTTTGGGGGGTGGATTCGATTAGATCGACCCCAGTACGCAACTGGTACTTAATTTATCGAACCCGAAAGGATGAAAGGTAAAGTCGACCTTGGCGGAATTTGAACTCAGAACGTAAAAACAGATGAAATACTGCTAAGCATTTCACCTGGGGAGAATCTAAGCATCACTAAAGATCAACTGAACATCCTATTGTGGAAAACTTTCAGCCTGTGTGCCATGGGCAACTTCCAGAAATCTATGGTATTGCCGGTTTGGAATAGATTGTAAAGACACAGCAGTGCTATCTTTCAGGCCTGTTTCAGATGCAGACATGATGACAAAACTCTTATGTATGTACTTATTCCAGTATCCAAGCATTTCTGATTTGTGGAATTATGTCAAAGACTGTTGTGACATGTTGGATGGATCAATTCCATTTTGTGCATCACCTCACCACTTTCCTTTCATTCAATAGAGCAGGAAATTTACCTTTATCTGGTGGCCATGGCAAAAGTGATTATATGGTGGAACTTGTTTGGAGGAATGAAGGCAGTTACCTTCCTCTTCAAGTTACATTCCTCTTAAGTGGAACTTGAAAGAGTGGAGAGAGAGAGAGAGGGTTGGAGGGAGTGTAAGAGAGATACAATATCCTCTAGTGAACTTTCTCAAAAGTAGGTGAAGGAGATAAAAATGTCCTTCCTCTCAACATGTGCCTGTTACCCAGAGAACATGGCTGGAACTGAGCACTTACTCTTGAATATTAGCATGGGCTTTGATCAGTGGAATTCCTTGACTGACTATTGATTGGTTCCCTCCATTCCATTGGGAAGTTTCATTTCAGAAATTTGCATAATTTTGTTCTTCATGCCTCTCCCACTCACCTTTTTTTATATCTGGTTTTACAAAGCCCAAACTTTTTAATACCAGTAATTGTACTCTCTCTTGGCTAAAACAAAGAAGACAATATTATAACTAAATCACATTGATTGCAACTTTACCTTTCAAATTTCCGAGCAAGGCCTCTGCCAGGGGTGTAGCCAGCCCACTTATGCGTACCTTCCATCATGGACACTAAACTCCGTTTGTGAAGACCTGTGAAATCAAAATTGAACTAAATTCGATGACTGGCACCCATGCCAACGTCATCTCCTTCATTGGACACTAAACTCGGCTTGTGAAGACCTGTTGGGGGCAAGCGAAAGCGAAATCGTGATGGCACCTGTGCCCAGCGTCGCCTTCCTGGCACGTGTAAAGACATTTGAGCGAGATCATTGCCAGTGCCGCTGGACTGGCTTCTGTGCAAGTGGCACGTAAAATACACCATTTTGAGCATGACCATTGCCAGTACCGCCTGACTGGCCTTCGTGCCGGTGGCATGTAAAAGCACCCACTACACTCTCAGAGTGGTTGGCGTTAGGAAGGGCATCCAGCTGTAGAAACTCTGCCAGATCAGATTGGAGCCTGGTGTAGCCATCTGGTTCACCAGTCCTCAGTCAAATCGTTCAACCCATGCTAGCATGGAAAGCGGACGTTAAACAATGATGATGATGATGATGATGTTACTGTGATCTCATTTTACAATAATATGTGAATATGATGCGGTTCAAGACCAACAATAAGAGTTGCATGTAGAAGTGGATGCAATGAAATTTAAGACCAACAATAAGACTTGGCAACCAAAGTGAGATCGTAGTCACGTACGTCCAGCCCAGTTAAGAGTAGCTCTGATGTGTCGTGAGATATGATATGCTTGAGAAGATCTGTTGAGTCAAGTAAAACCAATATCGTAGATGTGGCCAGTGTCCCCTGATTGGCTCCCATGCTGGTGGCATGTAAAAGGTATCATCTGAAAGTGGTCGATGCCAGGTCCACTTGACTAGCTCCTGTGGTGGTGGCACATAAAAAGCACCATATGTACATGGTTGATGCCAGTACCCCTTGACTGGCCCCCATGCCAGTGGCACATAAAAAGCACTATCCAAACGTCGCCGAAGCCAGTACCCACTGACAGGCTCTTGTGCTGGTGGCACGCAAATAGCACTATCTGAACGTGGCTGATGCCAGTAACCCCTGACTGGCTCCCATGCCAGTGATATGTAAAAAGCACTATCTGAGCGTGATCGATGCCAGGCCCACCTGACTGGCTCCTGTGTTGGTGGCACATAAAAAGCACCCAGTACACTCTGTAAAGTGGTTGGCGTTAGGTAGAGCATCCAGCTGTAGAGACCATGCCAAAACTGACAATGGAACCTGGTGTGGCTCCTGTCTTTGTCAGCTACTGTCAAACCGTCCAATGCATGCCAGCAGTGTGGTGTGTGTGAGTTATGGCGCTTGAAAGTTTAAAAATATACATACATATCTTAACAATTTTGCCACCACTACAATAGTATGTGGCTCAGTTAATTCACTTATTGTTTGTTCTATATTCATTCGGTATAGATAACTTAGATAGGTTTCGGCCATTATCAGCCCAGGCCATGACAAACTCAATAGCACCACCTGGAAAAAGTCAATTAGTTAATTATTTCGGGACACCATAGACCACTTAAACAGAGCTGTTGTTGGTTGAGACGTATCCAGGTGTAGGTGATTTATCCGGTATTTCCTGGAGGAAGTTGTCCAGGTACCGTTTGGAAGTTGTGGGGTTTTCTTTTTCTACTTTAATTTCTTTCGGGATAACATTGAAAAGTGCAGGACCATTTGCAGTGAAGAAATTGTGTCGCAATGTTGTGATGTGATCTTGACTTTTGTAAGGGGATGCATTGCACAGGGGCCAAGTCTTGGGTGAATTGTAAACATAATACCGATATCATTTGGATAATATTGGTGGACAAGGATTATGTATATAGTTTGTGGCTAAGTTAATTCACATACTATTTATACCAACAGGAAAACATTATGTTGAAAGAATGCGATGTGGAAAAGTCATTTGTGATGAGAGCAGGGGAGAGAACTCTAAGAGTAAGAAGTTTGGTAGTTTGGGAAGTTGAAGTGAGCAGAACCTGACCAAATGCCAGATAACAATAAAACTGGTCCCTGCCAGCAGCTGGAACGATCCCTGTGGGTTTCATTTCAAGCTGAGAATAAATGTGTATGGATATGTGTATGCATATTGATATAGTAATACGTTGTTGTTGGCACGTCTTCGAAAACGACGTCGAGGGTTCCAGTTGATCCGATCAACGGAACAGCCTGCTCGTGAAATTAACGTGCAAGTGGCTGAGCACTTCACAGACACGTGTACCCTTAACGTAGTTCTCGGGGATATTCAGTGTGATACAGTGTGGCAAGGCTGACCCTTTGAATTACAGGTACAACAGAAACAGGAAGAAAGAGTGAGAGAAAGTTGTGGTGAAAGAGTACAGCAGGGTTCGCCACCATCCCCTGCCGGAGCCTCGTGGAGCTTTAGGTGTTTTCGCTCAATAAACACCCACAACGCCCGGTTTGGGAATCGAAACCGCGATCCTATGACCGCGTGTCCGCTGCCCAAAGCACTGGGCCATTGCGCCTCCACATAGTAATACGTAGAGTCTGAGGAAACTAATGATGTTCTGCTGTGTTGCGAAAGAATAAAGATAACAGTAATGCAAACTGGTAAATACATTGTATGTTGTGAAGAAACAGAAATAACAAAACATAAAACAACAAAGGCACAAAGAATGTTCACAGCAAACACACACACACGTACATAATATTCAAATTTACGAAACAATGTTGAATAAAGTAAATTTTTATCTTAAAAAATGTTTTTTTTTTAATATACAATGTTAAACTTTCCTTCAAAATATAATTTAGAAAACAAAGTATTTATCTTCAATTCCTGTAAGAGATTCAAGATTCCCCTATCAAAATCGAGGAGATTAAATTCTCATCTAATTTATCTAACGATGTACATCGCATTGGTAGGGTTTTCTGTTCGGGACATTTATAGTTTCCCTTCTTGAAAATAACCATATCGTCTTGAATGTCAACAGAATGAAGTCGACAGAGAGATTTAGTTAAGTCATCGTTGTCGATGTTTAATATTTGAGTTAGTTTATGGATAGGATACCTACATTGCTTACTGCTGTATGCCACAGACATGGTAACAAGTGCTTGTTTCCTGACAGGAAGGAAATGTTGATGCAGAGCACACCGAGATATCACATCGCTAAAACTCTGAAACTGACGAAACACACGAATATAATTGTTCAAGTGATAAGCAATACTCGTTTGATAAGCAATTTTTAAAGGTGCCTTATTCCTAATTTCTGAATCGAGTTCATAATAATGGTTCAACGCTTCTGAATGTCCGAGGTTGATGATTTGATACAGACTTTCGAATTCGACGCGATTACGGCAAGATTCCAGTGTTCCTTCTTCGTATAAGGACAGCAATCTTTTGAAGCATTCCAGTAAATGGGTATTATTGATGACAGGATCGAACTTCTGTCCTGCTTTCTCATCGCACAGACGATAAGCTGAGTAAACAAAGAATCGGACCATTTTCTCCAAAATGTCAACGGCCGGAGATCCGATGATGTTTTGTATAATCATATCTTGACGGACAGCACGTAAACGATCGAACACATATTCGTAAATATCAAGCCAGCAAGACCCAAACTTCAGCTCAGTTTCAATTAGGCTGCTCAGTAAATAATCTACGGTCTTCTGTAAAATTGGTGCCGGTCTGAGTTGGCAAGGTTTGTGGTCGGCTTTCCCTGCAGCGGCTCTTGAATACTCTTTCACCATCTTCGAACGTTCAGCGCGTAATATTCCACCATTAATATCACTGTCTCTCTTAGTTTCAAATCGATGTAACAATCTTTCTTTCTCTCTGAATATTATTTCCTTGTGGGGACACTTTGTAAGACAAGTCCCAACAATGTAATCACGCACCTCACTCCCCATTATGACACCAGAGGATGTTTTCTGTTTACGATTTGAACACTAACAACGTCACTTCCGGGGTGAAACTGAACAGTGAATATATATACACATATATACGTGCGTGTAGAGGCATAATGGCCCAGTGGTCAGAGCAGCAGACTCGCGATCATAGGATCGCGGTTTCGATTCCCAGACCGGGCGTTGTGAGTGTTTATTGAGCGAAAACACCTAAAGCTCCACGAGACAGGGGATGGTGGTGAACCCTGCTGTACTCTTCCACCACAACTTTCTCTCACTCTTACTTCCTGTTTCTGTTGTGCCTGTAATTCAAAGGGTCAGCCTTGTCACACTGTGTCACTGTGTCACGCTGAATATCCCACGTGTCTGTGGAATGCTCAGCCCCTTGAACGTTAATTTCACGAGCAGGCTGTCCCGTTGATCGGATCAACTGGAACACTCGTCGTCGCAACCGACGGAGTGCCAACAACGTTTATCGGTCAGTTTGGTCTTCACTTCCGGTCAGCCATAACACGCCTTTTAAAGAAGTTTGGAAGCAGACAGATCCTTTATACATATATTTATATACACACCCCTCCCTCTGCGTATATATATATATATATATATATATGTATGTATATGTGTATGATAGACGCACCTATGAGGACACGGTGTAGCATGAGAAAGTGTTAAAGAGGAGTGTTGAGGACATGTAAATTGCAAAAGGGTGTGATGATGTTGAGGTAAGTTAACTCTAGTTTAATGTATATAATTGTTGTTTAGTCTCGTGTAGGCTCTGATCCAGCAGACAAAGAATCGAACGTGTTCCTGTCTTAGCATTCCTTTTAACTGTATGTAAGTAGTGTATATATATTCTCAGGCCACTTTTATCTAATGTTATCCGTGCTGTTGCTGTTTTGTCCCATTTGTGTTGTGATCCAATAGACATAGAATCGAAATCGTTCCAGCTGTGATCATTAACCTTTTTTTATTTGCATAGAGTGTTTATCATAATGACGATCGGATGAGATTTAACTGCTGTTTCTAGCAGGTCAAGCAACCATGTAGAGACTCACTCGCTGGTTCCAGTAAATGTTGTCAGTTTAAACTTATAATTTCATAGTTATCTTGTGTGTTTTAACGATGCTTTGTGTATATATATCAGGAAAATGACTTTATCGATAGTGGTAGCTTTATAAGGCTGCTTATTTCACAATATTTTTCGAAATAATAACCTGTCTTCTTGCCGGGCACCATCTCGAATAAGGTCCTTGACAATCGATCCCTAATATTTATTCCAATCTGTTATTTTTTTAACGAATAGCTAAGTTACGTATCTGATATTAAAAAAAAAACCCAACTTGACATACTGTTTATGTGCTGGGTGAGAAAATGTGAGCTTCCGTACAGTTTCCGTCTCCCAGTATTCTATCTACTCAGTAGGTCTACACAAAGTTATTGTGGTAGAAGGGGAAGATTCTTGCCCAAGGTGCATTACTATATATATATTACATTATGCATTTTACGGTGTTCCCAAAGAAGAGAATCAGAAATTATTTTACCATTTAGTGTACGTAAAACCTTAATTTCTTCCGATGTTTGTTTTAAACATTGTAGGTTAAGAATTCCACCAAAAATAAATGAATAAAAATGAAAGGGGGGGGGGGTCCCGCTTTTCTGTAAGTGTCAAGTTTTGTTTTTTTCCTTATTTTTTTCTAAAAATTTATGTTATTCATATTTTTTTTTTAAGAATGTTAATCTAGAGTCTTTAAAACAATATCTTTTAATTGTTTCAATCATTGGACTGCGGCCATGCTGGAGCACCACCTGGAAGGGTTTTAGTCAAACAAATCGACTCCTTGTATTCTTTCTTTCATATTGTTATAATTTTTAGTCAATTCTATCTGTTTTTCTCTTTTTCTGCTTTTGCTAATTACTTGTATTGTGTATCATGTAACACACTAATAACTTTTATTAATTTAAATCATCATCATCATCGTTTAACGTCCGTTTTCCATGCTGGCATGGGTTAGACAGTTTGACAGATCTGGAGGGCCAGCATCTGCACCAGGCTCCAATCTGATCTGGCAATGTTTCTACAGCTGGATGCCCTTCCTAATGCTATCCACTCCGAGAGTGTAGTGGGTGCTTTTTACGTGCCACCAGCACAAGAGCCAGTCAGGTGGGCCTGGCATCGATCATGTTTGGATAGTGCTTTTTACGTGCCACTGGCACGGGGGCCAGTCAGTGGGAACTGGCATCGGCCACATTCGGTTGGTGCTTTTTACATGCCACCGGCATAGGAGCCAGTCAGGCAGGCCTGGCGTTGACCACATTCAGATAGTGTATTTTATGTGTCACTGGCACGAGGGCCACTCAGGGGGTACTGGTATCGGCCACATTCGGTTGGTGCTTTTTACATGCCACCGGCATAGGAGCCAGTCAGGCGGACCTGGCATCGATCACATTTGGATGGTGCTTTTTATGTTCCACCAGCACAGAATCGGAAACACTGATATAGTATAAATATGTTGATAAATTACACAGTTGAACACAGTATATTGATCACTTAGTGTGTATCATATATCACAACGATCACTTACATTGTGTAACATAACATAGTTATCACTTAGTGTCCTCATCCTCATCACTTAACACCTGTTTTCCATGCTGGCATGGGTTGGACGGTTTGACAGGATCTGACAAACCAGAGAACTGCACCAAGCTCTACTGTTGGCTTTGGCATGGTTTCTATAGCTGGATGCTCTTCCTTGTGCCAACCACTTTACAGAATAAGACAAAGTCCCCTCAACTGAGTTGGGGAGTGGTTTTTGAAGGAAGTGGCTTTGCCAGGTGATGAGAGGTTAAACTATGACAGACGGACAGAAACAGGTGTCTTGCTGTAGAGGAGATACATGTCTACCCTAGTTAGAGGAGAGAGAGAGAGAGAGAGGATGGTAGTGAAGATTTGCTAAGCCATACCCTCATGGTACAAAGAGGTGAATATAAGTGGAGTGGTACAGAAGATTGGACAGGGTGAGTGAGCAAGGAAGTTCACAAGAGTGTAAAAGGAGAGTGGGAGAGGGGGCAGGAAAAGGGAATGCAGTGATTGGTGCACACAATGACCATTTGGTGTGTGTAACAAAACACTATGAATACTTCTATTGTTTAACAGAATATACTGATTCCAAGTACTGTATTAATGTAATATAACACAGCGATCATTTAATGTGTGTAATAAAGTAATTACTTAATGTGTGTCACACAACACAGTGATTACTTATATTGTGTAACGAACTATACACATCACTTTTTATCTAAATCTTTTTCACCAGAGGTCAGTAAGTTGAGTTTTTGGCCTGCGAAAAGGGTTGTGGGTGCTGTCCTTCCTCCTATAATTAAGCCATTGAAAATAAATCTCCTTAGATATATGCACATACATATAAACACACACATACTAACTGCTAACTACACACCTTGTTGTAAGTTATCTGTTAATAATTTTTTTCTTTAATTTCAGAACATTTGTATTGACCAGT
This sequence comes from Octopus bimaculoides, assembly GCF_046866305.1. Classification (NCBI taxonomy): domain Eukaryota; kingdom Metazoa; phylum Mollusca; class Cephalopoda; order Octopoda; family Octopodidae; genus Octopus; species Octopus bimaculoides. Next base: position 9,194,415 of record NC_142933.1, read on the forward strand.
GGAATTCTGCCAAAAAGATGTCATAATTTGGCAGTGTTTACTGAAATGACCAGTTTTTACTAAAGGTGTCTGAGAGTAACGATATGATCTGAGACAAACCCATGTACAACACACAGTTATAATATGACTGCCAGTTGTGTTGGAAAGTCATTTCATTATAGGTGTATCTTAAATTGACACACACCAGTTCACAGGAGGGAACAGCTGACTAGTGAGACATTTCTTTTGAAGAATATTATACAATCAGCATCAACTGATTCAGTTTTGAAATCTGTTGGAAGGTTTTTTTTGTTTGAGAAAAAATTTTATTTTCATAGCAAGATTATTAAAAAAAAAAAGATTGTAAAGCAGAATTGTCTGTGAAATCTCTATTGTTTGGAAAATGTTAGAGACAGAGGAGAAACCTTACATATGTGATGTCTGTGGGAAAATATTCTCCCATGAAGACCACTTAACGATTCATGTTCGTATTCACACAGGTGAAAAGCCTTACCCATGTGATATTTGTGGGAAAGCGTTTTCTTGTAACAGTTACTTATCACATCATAAACGTATTCACAAAGAAAAAATACACCACTGTGAATTTTGTGGGAAATCATTTTCTCGTACAAGGGAATTAATTTATCACATACGTGTTCATACAAGAGAGAAACCATATGAGTGTGATATCTGTGGGAAGGCTTTTTCACGTAATAATAAATTATCAGATCATAAACGTGTTCACAGTGGGGAAAAACCATACCAATGTGAAATTTGTGGGAAAGCATTTTCTCAGAAGAGTACATTATCAAATCATAATTACATTCACACAGGAGAAAAACCATTTCAGTGTGACGTCTGTGGGAAAACATTATCGTCTAGCAGCACATTATCATGTCATAAACGTATTCATAAAGAAAAACTGTTTGCTTGCCAGATTTGTGATAGAAAGTTTTCTCGAAATAACGAACTAATTTATCACATACGTGTACACACTGGAGAAAAACCATACGAATGTGAAATCTGTGGGAAGGCTTTTTTACGAAACACCAAACTATCTGTTCATAAGCGTGTTCACACAGGAGAAAAACCATACCATTGTGAACTGTGCGGGCAGACATTTGCTTGGAATAGTCAGTTAAAAATACACAAACATGCTCACACCGGAGAAAAACCATACAAATGTCCAACCTGTGGAAAAGGATTTTCTTGCAGTAGTGGCTTATCAGATCATAAACGGGTTCACTCTGGAATCAGGCCATATAGCTGTGAATTTTGTGGGAAAGCATTTCCTCGAAATAGTGCATTAACAGATCACAGACGTATCCACACTGGTGAGAAACCTTACCACTGTGAGATCTGCGGTAAATCATTTTCAAGTAGCAGCAGTTTATCAGGTCATAGCCATATCCATTCTGCCGAGAAAGCATTTCAATGTGAAGTTTGTGGGAAAGGGTTTTCTCGGAAGAGAAACTTATTTTCTCATTATCGTGTTCACACAGGAAAATAACTACACTGCTGTAAAGTTTGTGATAATTTTTATCAAAACACAATATATTTTAGACCAGTGGTTCCCAAACTTTTGCAGGCTGCTGGCCCCTTGACACCCAGGCCACATTCCTAGCTCCCCCACCCCAATTAACCCTCACAAACATAGACCTCTTTCTGAAGCAAATCCAAAGCAACTATATTTCACAAATAAAACTTAACCTAAAGAACCCATTATTTTGTTGTTTTTTTTTACATGAATTGCTACCCCTTTATTGCCCCACTTTGAACCCCCCCTCTCCGGGGGGTGCAATACTGCCCACTTTGGGAACCACTGTTTTAGACTGAAGAAAAATGTAAATTGGATAATCGCTCTAAACTGCCTCTATTTAATATCTTTTATCTTTTACTTGTTTCAGTCATTGGACTGTGACCAAGCTGGAGCACCACCTTGAAGGGTTTTAGTGGAATAGATTGACCTCAGTGCTTAACATTTTAAAAGAAGTCTGGTGCTTATCCTGTCAGTCTCTTAGCTGAATGGCTAAGTTATGGGATGTAAACCAACCAACACTGGTTATAGAGCAGTGGTAGGAACAAACACAGGCACACACCCACACACAACAAATTTCCACATGGTTCCCATTGACCAAATTAGTTCACAAGGCATTAGTCAGCCCAAGGCTATAGTAGAAGACACGTGTCCAAGGTGCTGTGCTGTGGAACTGAACCCAAAACCACATGGTTGCAAAGTAGTCTCCTTAGCTACACACAGTCATGCCTGCACCTGTCTTTTTAATGGAATGTTAAGTTTCTAGAAATAACGAGTAAAGATAAAGTATAATTAAAAATATAAAAAATGTTTTAGATCATTCCCTGATTTTATATGGCATAGAATTTTATTAGAAAATTACTATTTTTAAATCTCACAACGAGAGATATTCAGCAACAGTACTTTGTAGTAAAGATTGTTTGCCAGCATAACATGGCAGTCCTGGTTTAGGACGAATGTTGCTGTAATTTAGCCCCAGGAGACATCGTCTCCAGCTGGCTATACAACATGATCTGTGTCCTTATATTTTCAAACAAGGGAATCTAGTACCCCCACTCAGCTCAAAACAATATCTGTGTATTGCGATTTCTGGGTTATTTCCCCTCATCAGCACAATAATTGTTCAGCTAAACCAGGACTGCCGTGTTATGTTGGCAAACAATCTTTACTACAATAGAATTTTATGTTGTTCCTCAGAACCTTGTAGAGGAGACACTGACTATATCTAGCCAGTAGTGTTTGGTTTTCCCCACTAGTTCCTGCTCTTTGCCCAGAAGTGTTGTGACAATCCAATTCCTGACCACTAACTGTTGTTCTCTCCAGGACTTGCTATGGGGTCCCAGGACACGCGTTCTTTGTGCTCCCACCCCACATCTCTCAGAACAAGATGCAGGCTTATTGCTGGTTGTACTAGCGTTGGGTGGAGACTGCAATATATTTTTTGAATGGACCCCTCTATCTATGATCTGAATATATTCCTAATTAACCCAGGACCCTATAGAGGCGATGCCTGAGAACTGTACCCCTACAGCCCTCTCAGGAATACTGGGTGGAGAAAATGGCTGGATGGATGGGTTTATCTATATACGGTAGTTCTGATAAAATAAGATTTCTGTCACCAAAACTCCAAGATATACATTCCAAGAATTGAAATCTTGGATTATATTTGCATTGAAACAAAATTATTTCTAAATGACTGACTGGTACTTATTTGTGTGTAGCATTTCCTAAAAAAAAAAATAGATAAATGTTATAGGTTCGGGTATGACTGTGTGGTTAAGAAGCTTGTGGGTTCAAGTTCAGTCCCACTGTGCACATCTACTATAGCTCTGGGTCAGTCAGTGACTAATCAATGAATTTGATTGAAAGAAACTATGGAAACCTATTGTGGGTGTGTGTGTATATATATATATATAAAGAAGAATAATAAATGGAGCAAAATGCATATAATCAATAAGTTCCATTTATTATTATTCTTCATATCTACTCAAAATACATCACTTTAACATGGTATTTCTACCTATTAAACGGGTATGATATCCTAGTTTTGTGTGATTTTTGCTACCCTGGTAACTATTAACATATTTACATTATCAAAGTTTTTTCAACCGAGATAATATTAATATATACATAGGAAACAACTTCTATCTCATTCCAGGGTGAAAAACTAGAGGTAGTCGATAGCTTCCGCTATCTGGGCGACCAAGTTAGTAGTGGGGGTGGGTGCGCTGAAAGTGTAGCTGCTAGAATAAGAATAGCCTGGGCAAAGTTTAGAGAGCTCTTACCCCTGCTGGCGACAAAGAGACTCTCACTCAGAGTAAAAGGCAGACTGTATGATGCATGCGTACGAACAACCATGCTACATGGCAGTGAAACATGGGCTGTAACTGCTGAGGACATATGTAAGCTCGCAAGGAATGAAGCCAGTATGCTCCGTTGGATGTGTAATGTCAATGTGAATACCCGTCAGAGTGTAAGTATCTTGAGAGAAAAGCTGAGCATTAGAAGCATCAGTTGTGGCGTGCAAGAGAGACGATTGCGCTGGTATGGACATGTGGTGAGAATGGAGGAGGATAGCTGCGTGAAAAAGTGCCACACCCTAACAGTTGAGGGAACCCGTGGAAGAGGTAGGCCCAGGAAGACCTGGGCTGAGGTGGTGAGGCAAGACCTTCGTACATTGGGCCTCACCGAGGCGATGACTACTGACCGAGACCTTTGGAAATGTGCTGTGCGTGAGAAGACCCGGCAAGCCAAGTAAGATCGTTGCCAGTGCCCCTGGACTGGTTCTTGTGCGGGTGGCACATGAGATGCACCATTTTGAGCGTGGCCGTTGCCAGTACCGCCTGACTGGCTCCTGTAGGATTTTTGAGCGAGATCGTTGCCAGTGCCCCTGGACTGGCTTGTGCGGGTGGCACATAAAAGACACCATTTCGAGCGTGGCCGTTTTCGTGCGGGTGACACGTAAAAGCACCTACTACACTCTCTGAGTGGTTGGCGTTAGGAAGGGCATCCAGCTGTAGAAACTCTGCCAAATCAGACTGGAGCCTGGTGTTGCCATCCGGTTTCACCAGTCCTCAGTCAAATCGTCCAACCCATGCTAGCATGGAAAGCGGACGTTAAACGATGATGATGATGATGATGATGATATATATGTGTGTGTGTGTGTGTGTATCTGTGTTTGTTTTGCCTCCCCACCTGTGCTTGCCAACCAGTGCTGGTTTGTTTACATCCCCCATAACTTACCAGAGACTGCTAGATAAGTACCAGAATTGAAAAAAAAGAAAAAAAAAAGTGAAACAACAGAATCGATTTGTTCAACTAACCTTCAAGGTGCCTAACCCCAGCATGGCTGCAGTCCAATGACGGAAACAAGTAAAAGATTAAAAAAAAGATGGATGATAAATCTTTCTGGTAAAAAAAAAATGTTATCAATTGGAAACTAATTTATAAGAAATGAAAAAAAAGAAAAAAACAAACAAACTCATGACCAATTTAATTGCTTACCTGTTTTAACTGCAAACAAATGATGTTTTATAAAAAAAAAAAAATACCATTTCGTGATGTATTTTGTATTTTATCTACAATCCATACTACATACACATGGCCACAGAAACATATTGACTCTGTAAATATTAGATATGAAGAGACCCTTGTTATTTTGGTATGGGACTTAACACCATTTTTACTTTGTTTAACCCTTTGGCATTCAGATTATTTTGTCAAATGCAATGAGTTTTCATTGACATTGTTTTTAGTTAATCATGCATTATTTTGTAGCTTTGAAATTTTAATGATGTCATAGTATATTTTATAATGGTATTGAAGGGTATGTGTGACAAGCAGGATCTGGCTGTTAGAACATTAAACAAGTAACATATTCAGGAAGGATATGGCTGGTTTGAATGCTAAGGGATTAAACACTGCATCAATACTTCAGCATTTAAACTGGCCATACCTGACTTAGATATTCAAAGCAGCCAGTTCTGACCTCTCTCATCTACCCTGCAATGCCATTCTAGAAATATACAATTACATCATCAAATTGTTGAAGCTTTGAGATTGTTGTTGGCACTCCGTCGCTTACGACGTCGAGGGTTCCAGTTGATCCGATCAACGGAACAGCCTGCTCGTGAAATTAACGTGCAAGTGGCTGAGCACTCCACAGACACGTGTACCCTTAACATAGTTCTCGGGGATATTCAACGTGACACAGTGTGACAAGGCTGACCCTTTGAATTACAGGCACAACAGAAACAGGAAGTAAGAGTGAGAGAAAGTTGTGGTGAAAGAGTACAGCAGGGTTCGCCACCATCCCCTGCCGGAGCCTCATGGAGCTTTAGGTGTTTTCGCTCAATAAACACTCACAACGCCCGGTCCGGGAATCGATACCGCGATCCTATGACCGCGAGTCCGCTGCCCTAACCACTGGGCCATTGCGCCTCCACAAAGCTTTGAGATAAATAAGAATTACATTTGATGGAGTAAGCTGAATGTTGAAAAAGTTAATTGTTTCATTAGCCTATAACTTTGGTAATTTACCATGCTGTCTCTTCTATTTTACATTATCACATGACAGCAGTAACACTAAAGTGTCAGTAATTATTTATGAAATATATTTCTGTTTCTTCAACAGTAACAAATGCTGAATGTATTTTCAAATAAAATAGCTAATTATTTCTTGAATACTTTATATTCAGTTACCTCTGGCTACTAATGTTTCTGCCAGCTCGTCGCCTTATAAATACTTTTCTACTCTAGGCACAAGGCCTGAAATTTTGCAGGAGGGAGCCAGTCGATTAGATCAACCTCAGTACACAACTGGTACTTAATTTATCCACCCCAAAAGGATGAAAGGCAAAGTTGACCTCGGCAGAATTTGAACTCAGAATGTAAAGACAGATGAAATATCGTTAAGCATTTCGCCTGACCTGCTGACATTTCTGCCAGTCTGCTACCTTCATCATCATCATCATCATCGTTTAACGTCCGTTTTCCATGCTGGCATGGGTTGGATAGTTTGACTGAGATCTGAAGAGCCAGATGGCTGCACCAGGCTCCAATCTGACCTGGCAATGTTTCTACAGCTGGATGTCCTTCCTAACACCAACCACTCTGAGAGTGTAGTGGGTGCTTTCACACGCCATCGGTACAGGAACCAGTTAGGTGGGCCTGGCATCGATCATGTTCAGATAGTGCTTTTTACGTGCCACTGGCACGGGTGCCAGTCAGGAGGTATTGACATCGGCCATGCTTTTCACATGCCACTGGCACAGGAGCCAGTCAGGCAGACCTGGCATTGACCATGTTCGGATGATGCATTTTATGTGCCACAGGAATGGGGGCTAGTCAGGGGGCACTGACCACAGCTACGATTTTGGTTTTACTTGACTCAACAGGCCTTCTCAAGCATATCATATCGCCCGACGCATCAAGGGTACTCTTAAATGGGCCAGATATGCAACACTGGCATCAACCACGGCTGCGATCTCACTTTAATTTCCGAGTCTTCTTAATCACAGCATATCTCCAAAGGTCTCGGCCCTTATGAGTCAAGCATGGCTTGAGAATGAACAAACAACAACAGCAACAGTGCCTAAACTTTTGTCAATCATGACCCCTTTTTTCATTATGAGATTTTTTGCGACCCCATGTATTAAATATGAAATAAAACATACAAATAAATACATAAATCATTGTTTTACTGAACAATATACATATAAAAAAAGGCGTTATATTATTTGTCAAAATAAAAGTAATTTTAGGATTTGTTTTAAATACAAAAAAAAAAAAAAAAGTAAAAACCAATATGGTGGATGTACTTGTTTTTTGTTGCATAGCAAATTAAACCTTGGTGTAATATTTGACACTGCTGGACGTAAAGCATCTTCTACGCTTTACAGCATTGAACGATATTTGGTTTTAATAAGGGTTAAAGCTGAAAAAGTTATTTCACATAAGGTTAGCTGCGATGAAAAAGTTATTTCACATAGGTATTTGGTACTAAATGACAAAAGAACATGTAATGTCATTTCAGAAATAATAAACTGAAATTATCATCATCGTTTAATGTCTGCTTTCCATGCTGGCATGGACTGGACAGTTTGACTGAGGACTGCTAAGCCAGAAGGCTGCACCAGGCTCCAATCTGATCTGGCAATGTTTCTACAGCTGGATGCCCTTCCTAATGCCAACCATTCCAAAAGTGTAGTGGGTGCTTTTTATGTGCCACAGGTATGGGAGCTAGTCAGGTGGCACTGGCATCGACGACATTTGAATGGTGCTTATTACATGCCACCAGCACGGGTGCCAGTCAGGCGGCACTGGCATAGACCATGACTATGATTTCACCTCGCTCAACAGGTCTTCTTAAGCACAGTGTATTGCCCGGCAGTTCTCCATGGTACACTTAAATGGGCTGGTTATGTGACACTAGTATCAGCTATGGCTGCGATCCTACTTGCTGGGTCTTCTCAATCACAGTATATCTCCAAAGGTTCATTTAAACTGAAATTTATGAAATAACATATAAACAGAAATTCAAGTGTTTGAATTTAATTTCCACGACTCCAAATTGAGTTGTGACCCATAGTTTAAGAAGTGCTGATATAATATGTTGTGACTGTGTTGTTAAGAAGTCTACTTCTCAACCATGGTTTTGGGTTCAGTTCCTCTGTGTGGCTTCTAAGTGTCTTCCACTATAACCCCTGGTTGACCAAAGCCATGTGAATGGATTTGGTAGACAGAAACTGAAAGAAGCCTGTTATATATATTAAAGAACTGTATTAATTTGTTTCTGTATCTTTTAAGTAAATTCATGTCCTTTACTTTTCTTCATTTAAACTAACCAAAATATTCTGTTTTACGCTCAGACTAGCCAGATCTGGCTTTTCACACCAACCCTATAATAGCCTTCTAAAAATTAACAGATAGCTCATTAAAATCTCAAAGCTATTAACTACTGCATGATTAATTCAAAACAATGTGAATAAATAAGGATTACTGTGATAATCTGCATGCTAAAGGATTAATTTTCATCTTATAGACATAGTTTTATTTTTCAAAATTAAGATTAACAAAGTTCTTTTTAAATCTAAAATTTACTCTCCTTCATTTTCTACAATGCTCTTCCCTCTATCTGGTAGACTTGCAAGGCCCCTCTCCTAAAATTCACTTGCCCATGATGAAAAATACTCCTCCAGTACTGTTCTAACCTCATCTACAAATTCATATTTTTTCCGTCCAAATGATTTTCAAGATTGCAGAATAAATAATAATCAGATGAGGCAATTTCCGGAGAATATGGTGGGTGGGGCATCATTCTCCATTCAAACTGCTCCAGCCTTTGGAATGTCATCCTCGCTGTATGTGGCTGAGAATTATCCTGATGGAAGAATGCCTTTCATCTTGAAACCAAAGATGGTCATTTTACTTCTATCACTGACTTGAATGACCAAATCCAAGCTTCTCTCCAAGTTCCTCAACAGTTGCAATGGAATTTTGTTCCACCAGGGTTTGCAGGATGTCCTTGTCGAGCTCTACAGATCTTCCAGGATGAAGCTCGTCTTCTAGGCTGTAGTTTCCGGCTCGGAATTTCTGGAACCACAGTTGACTCTGGCTTCTGCTTATTGTCTGATCCCCATATACCGCATTAATATTTCTTGCATGTTCTGTTGCATTTATTGAACTCATAAATCAAAATATGCCGAATCTGCTTCTTTGTCACTTCCATTATAGCTTTGAAAAAAATAACTGTTAAAATCGAACTGCACTCTTCAAAACCTGCCCTAAGTATGTTGTTGTTGTTGTTGGCACTCCGTCGCTTACGACTACGAGGGTTCCAGTTGATCCGATCAACGGAACAGCCTGCTCGTGAAATTAACGTGCAAGTAGCTGAGCACTCCACAGACACATGTACTGTTAACGTAGTTCTCGGGGATATTCAGCATGACACAAAGGCTGACCCTTTGAATTACAGGTACAACAGAAACAGGAAGTAAGAGTGAGAGAAAGTTGTGGTGAAAGAGTATAGCAGGGTTCACCACCAGCCCCTGCTGGAGCCTCGTGGAGCTTTTAGGTGTTTTCGCTCAATAAACACTCACAACGCCCGGTCTGGGAATCGAAACCGCGATCCTATGACCGCGAGTCCGCTGCTCTAACCACTGGGCCTCCACTGCACTAAGAATAAAAACAAGGTAGAATTACTACCTGCTTTTATAGGAAGTTGATGCAGGTAGTTTATCCTGTCCCCCTCTGACTGTTATTCCATGCAATTGAAACCAACTGCATTATTCATGGAATGACCCACCACTTTAAGTGGACCAATAAACAGGTATGCAATAGTTTGGTCAATACAATGATAGACCTTTGGACTGACCGAGACCTTTGGAAATGTGCTGTGTGGACTACTGACCGAGACCTTTGGAAATGTGCTGTGCGTGAGAAGACCCGGCAAGCCAAGTGAGATCGTTGCCAGGGCCCCTGGACTGGCTCTTGTGCGGGTGGCACATAAGATATACCATCCTGAGCGTGACCGTTGCCAGTACCGCCTGACTGGCCTTGTAGGGTTTTCGAGCGAGATCATTGCCAGTGCCCCTGGACTGGCTCTTGTGCGGGTGGCACATAAAAGACACCATTTCGAGCCTGGCCGTTTTCGTGCGGGTGACACGTAAAAGCACCCACTACACTCTCTGAGTGGTTGGCGTTAGGAAGGGCATCCAGCTGTAGAAACTCTGCCAAATTAGATTGGAGCCTGGTGTAGCCATCCGGTTGCACCAATCTTCAGTCAAATCGTCCAACCCATGCTAGCATGGAAAGCGGACGTTAAACGATGATGATGATGATAGACATATTTTACTTTTTTCAGGTTTCAGGTCGTGGAGTCTTGACTATGCTGGGGGCAGCCCATTGAAGGGTTTAGGCAGTCAAATTGTTGACCCAGTACTTATTTTATTGCACTCTTCTTGCTGAACTGCTACATCATGGGGATGTAAGCACACCAACACCAGTTGTCAAGCAGTGGTGCGAGACAAACACAGAGAAAGAAGCACACACATATATATATTCAACAGGTTTCTTTCAGTTTCCGTCTGAGGCTATAGTAGAAGACACTTACCCAAGGTGCGATGCAGTGGGACTGAACCTGGAACCATGCAGTTGGAAAGCAAACTTTTGACCACACAGCCATGCCTGCACCTATATAATAACAACTTTACATTAAACTGAGCACAATAACACAATACTTTTTGTATAGGACATATTTATTATATTTTTACTTGAAGCATGGTAACAGTGGATTCAACCTTAGTTTGAAGGTTAGCAGGCTGAAACATTAAAGTTAATGTCACACTCTATTGGTATATATATCATCATCATCATTTAACGTCCATTGTCCATACCATGCTGGCAATGGGGTGTACAGTTTGACTGGGCTGATACGCTGGAAGGCTGTACCAGACACCTGTCTGATTTAGCATGGTTTTTTATGGTCGATGCCTTTCCTAACGCCAACCACTCCGAGAGTATAATGCTTTTATGTGCCATTTGTGTGACACCGGGGTGCCTTTACATGCCTCCGGTACGGGTGCCAATTTGCGTGACACTAGTATCTGTCACAACTGCGATTTTGCTTGGCTTCATAGGTCTTTTTTTCAAGCATGACATAATGCCAAAGGTCTTGGTCATTGCCTCTATGAGGTCCAACACTCAAAAGGAACTCAACCACCCTGCCTCCGTGAGGCCCAACATTCAAAAGATGTTCTTTACATGCCACCATAATGGGTACACTTCGCTTGATGAGTCCTCTCAAGCACAGCACATCGCCAAAGGTCTCGGTCACTAGTCATTGCCTCTGTGAGGCTCAAAGCTCATGCTTCACCACCACGTCCCATGTCTTCCTGGGTCTACCTCTACCACAGTTAGAGATCAGCACTTCTTTACACAACTATCCTCATCCATACGCATCACATGACCATTCCAGTGCAGTTGTCTCTCTCGCACACCACATCTAATTCCTCTTATGCCTAACTTTTCCCCTGGGATGCTTACACTCTGTCGAATATTATGCACGCTGACATCGCACATCCAGCGAAGCATACTGGCTTCATTACTTCCAAGCCTACACATGTCCTCGGCTGTCATACCCAATGTTTCACTGCCATGCAGCATAGCTGTTTGTACACAGGCATCAAACAATCTACCTTTCATACGTCCTAGGTTTGACAGGAACCGACCGGTCAGCCACGAGCATCGGCAACCTGCCTGACCTGTCTTGTAACACTGAGGAAAACGGACGTTAAACGATGATGATGATGATGATGATGATGAAGGTTTTTACCATCAATTTTACATTGATATGGCTTTGCTCCAGTTTCACCAATATTGTGTTTCATTAAATCATATTCACACCTGAAATGCTCCATTATAAAAGTCACAACAGTGTGGACTATCTTCTGCATAGATTTATATACTGTTGTCTTAAAGTCACAATTTATATAAGAATGTTTTACCACAAATTTCACAAAAAAAAGACAGAGAAAGAAAACTTCTTTATCAATAACTTTGTCACTTTAATGAACTTTGTCACAAATATCACATTTACCTAAACTGGAATAAAGCAGCCAAGAGGCTGACTGATGATCGTTACATCAGGTAGAATGCATCGTGGTATCTATCCTGGTTTTGCACACTGATTTCAAATCCAAACGAGGTAAAATTTACCTTTCATTCTTTCATGGACAATAAATAATGTACCAGCTCAGTGCAAGCCCCAACTCTTTCTCTCTCCAGATGTTACATACTGGATGTTCCATTAGATCATGAGTGGGAGATCCAAGAGAATGTCCACGTCTACATGGACACTTAAAGCAATCACCAAAAACCTGATACATGCTACCAATGGTCATCCTTGATGGCCACAGTTTTAATGACCCGGAATATGTTTAGGTAGCTACAAGATAACAATTTTGAAACACAGATTTCACACTATTGTGCTAATGCTTCTTTTCTGTGTTGTGTTTTATGTCTCTTTAAGCTACGGTCATGTGAAAATGATTTAATGCAGAGGTCACATTTATATGGTTTCTCGCTAACATGAATAATTTTATGATCTTTTAAAAGAGAATGACTTAAAAATGTCTTACTACAAACATTGCACTGGTGCGTCTCTTCTGCATGAGCATTATCATGCATAGTTAATCGGTCCTTTCTTGAGAACGCTTTACCACATGTCTTACATTTATAAGGTTTCTCTCCCTTATGTGTCACTTTATGCTTTTTCAAGTCACTATTATTTGTGAAAGTTTTATTACAAGTTTCACACTTGAATGGCTCTTCAACAATATGGAGCATTTTATGTATCTTTAAGTCACTATTGTACAAGAATATTTTACCACAGATATCACATTGGTGAGATTTCTCTCCAGTATGGACTATAATATGGCGCTGTAGTCTCTTCTTCACATAATATGCTTTCCCACAAATATCACATTCAAATGGTTTTTCTCCAGAGTGGATTACTTTATGATCTGTAACACTCTCTTTTCTTAAGAATGTTTTACCACAAATATCACATTGGTGTGGCTTCTCTTCCGAATGAACTATTCTATGTCTTTTTAAGATACTATTTAAATGGAATGATTTACCACAGATATCACAGATATATGGTCTCTTTCCAGTGTGCACCACCTTGTGGCGATTTGCATTGCTTTGTCTTGAAAATAATTTACCACAAATGTCACAGCTGTATGGTTTTTCTCCAGTATGAACCACTCGGTGCATACTGAGTTGTGAATTACGTGAAAATTTTCTATCACAAATTTCACAATGGAATTGTGTTTTCACTTTAACCTTTCTACCTTCCATTGAGCTCATGTGTCTCTCTACAATTCAACTAAAATATTCATAAAAGTATGATAGCTTGTAGCAGAAGTTACCAAAATTACAAAATTCTCATTGAAGTTCTCCTCATGTTTTTCACAATCAATATCTTTCAAAATTTTTGGTGTCAAAATTCCAATGAACACAGTTTCATAGTTTCAATATAATCATCTTCGTTTCAATATGCAGGAATATATTTTCATGATATGAGATTTCCTGAAATAAAATAAAACAAACATTAAAATAGAGTTAACTATATTATTTACATTATTTACATTTGACGGATATTAGTCCTCATCTTGTTCGTTGTTAACACATTTCGGCTGATATACCCTGCAGCCTTCATCAGGTGTCTGGAGGAAATTTCGAACCTGGGTTCTCATTCCTAAGGTATTTTTCAATGTTATTATTGTTATTATTATTATTCAGGTCACTGCCTGGAATCGAACTCGGAATCTTGGGGTTAATAGCCTGTGCTCTTAACCACTACGCCATCTTCTTTCAGTTTCTGTTTACCAAATCCACTAACAAGGCGAAAGGAGAAGACACTTGCCCAAGGTGTCATGCAGAGGGACTGAACTTGGAACCATGTGGTTGAAAAGCAAGCTTCTTACCACAAAGCTATGCCTAGTATCAGAACTGTGACCTCTCAGATCTGAAGTAGTAGTAGCTTGGCCTGGAAAAACTCCCTGATCACCAAGCTTTGCACCCTGTTGAGTGATGTTACTCTGGAGGTCCTTAGAGGAACCTCATTCCAGCTGCTTGTCTGATATAGAATCAAAAGAACTTATTCAGCAATGATACAAAGAATGGTTTCTCAGTGTGGCTGTATACTTTGCCTTCATCTTTTACTTCTTTCAGTCATTGAACTGTGGCCATACTGGAGCATCACTTTGGTGGGTTTTATTTGAACAAATCAAACCCAGGACTTTTTTTTTTTTTTTTTAAGCGTAGCACTTACTTTCACAGAATTGTTAAGTTACAGGAATGTAAACAAACCAACACTGGTTGTCAAGTGGTGGAATTACAAATACAAAGGCTCATATGATAGTAAATTGGTGTCGGCACCCCGTCGCTTACGACGTCGAGGGTGCCAGTCGATCCGATCAACGGAACAGCCTGCTCGTGAAATTAACGTGCAAGCAGCTGAGCACTCCACAGACACGTGTACCTTTAACGTAGTTCTCGGGGATATTCAGCGTGACATAGTGTGTGACAAGGCTGACCCTTTGAATTACAGGCACAACAGAAACAGGAAGTAAGAGTGAGAGAAAGTTGTGGTGGAAGAGTACAGCAGGGTTCGCCACCATCCCCTGCTGGAGCCTCGTGGAGCTTTTAGGTGCTTTCGCTCAATAAACACTCACAACGCCTGGTCTAGGAATCGAAACCGCGATCCTACGACTGCGAGTCCGCTGCCCTAACCAATGGGCCATTGCACCTCCCATAGTAAATTACACGATATAAAAAGACAAACCAGAGAATATAACATTTAAATAGGCCTTCATCACTAACTTGGTCTCAAATGCAGATTTGATGACAATAAGTGTGCCAGTGAGCCTATAGTCAAAAATTATATAGTTTGTCAAAAACGTTAATTCTTGGATTTACATGTTTTAAAGATCACAGATTACAATTTTGCGAAAAAAAAAAAAAAAAATTTCAAAAACTGAGTTTTAATAAAATTTTGCCTCTTTACTTTTCAGTTTTGACTTTTTTTTTTTTTAGGTAATTCTTTTTTCAGATTTAAGTTTTAAACACCTGAGATTGCGATTGATTATATTTTAAAAATCCACTTTTTCCCAATGCTCTCCCCTTCCTCTGTTTTTCGTCTGATTTGAGATTTTTTCAGGTTTATAAATCAGATAATTTCCTCTAATTCAGTTATTTAGTATCTCTTTTAAATCTCTCTCTCTCTCTCTCTCTCTCTATATATATATATATACATATATATATATATATATATACACACACAGACGTGAACAGGTAACAAAAGGAAAATAATTCTTTTGCAGAATCGTAATCTCCTCTGTTTAAAACATACAAATACGAAGATAATACGGTTTTCGGCGAACTACATAATTTCAGACTCTATTCTATAGGCTCAGCGAATATTATATATGTCTTGTAGTCTAGAACAACATTTAGTGCCAGATACAGATTTAGTACAATACCTACTTCAGAATTTTTCTAGGCATTCCGGGTGCTCAGCATGTCGTTTCTATGCGGTCTCTTCTGTTGTGTAGTGTGTGTGTGTGTGTGTGGGGGGGGGAGTCGTTGTTTACGTACGTGTTCGACAACTTTACCAAGATACCAACGCACATACAGAGACCCTCCCAGCATATTGGATCTATATGTGTGAGCCTTAGAAATGTGTTTCTGCTAATCACGAAAGATCAAGCAATGTTTATATAGTTTGTATTTGTTGTGTCATCAAGGTAAACAACGATTATTCTGCTGGAAAGGCTCTGCAACCAGCGAGGTTACTGTTAACAAAATACACGATATAAAATAATTAGACATAGCTAAACCTAATAATAAACAGCAAATTTGGAGTGGCTGTGTGGTAAGTAGCTTGCTTACCAACCACATGGTTCCGGGTTCAGTCGCACTGCGTGGCACCTTGGGCAAGTGTTTTTTTACTATAGCCTCGGGCCAACCAAAGCCTTGTGAGTGGATTTGGTAGACGGAAACTGAAAGAAGCCCGTCGTATATATGTATATATATATATATATATATATATGTATGTATGTGTGTGTATATGTTGCGTATCAGTGTTTGTCCCCCACCAACATTGCTTGGCAACCGATGCTGGTGTGTTTACGTCCCCGTAACTTAGCGGTTCGGCAAAAGAAACCGATAGTATAAGTACTGGGCTTGCAAAGAATAAGTCCTTGGGGTCGATTTGATTCGACTAAAGGCGGTGCTCCAGCATGGCCGCAGTGAAATGACTGAAACAAGTAAAATAAAAATAAAAGAAAAGATAAAAACTAACTTACTTCAACAAAACCATTTCTCTCTCTCTCTCTCTTTCTCTCTCTCTCTCGTTCTTCTAAGAATCTCCTTTAATGTTCAAGACACCTGCGATTCCACAGAAAACAATAACAATCGTCTACTGGGCATATCTTTGACTACCGCATGTATCGGCAGAAATGCAATGAATTAAAGATAAGCAAAGAGAATCGTGGATTCTGATAAATGAAAAAAAATTTGTTGAACTAAAATGAAACAAAAATAATAAACAAATTACGCAAAAATTGATCGAATTGGTTGATTTCCGGTGAAGCAGGAACTAGAACTCTTTTATAGGCGGAATGAAATACTGTGGAGAGTACTTCTTGTGGCTGATGTAAGGGAGCTCACTGGGTCTTAGTCGTGATGGGTCCGCTAGTGATAGAGTTATCCCGTGTGGAGGCGCAATGACCCATTGGTTAGGGCAGCGGACTCGCGGTCATCAGATCTCGGTTTCGATTCCCAGACCGGACGTTGTGAGTGTTTATTGAGCCAAAACACTTAAAGCTCCACGAGGCTCCGGCAGGGGATGGTGACGAACCCTGCTGTATTCTTTCACCACAACTTTCTCTCACTCTTTCTTCCTGTTTCTGTTGTACCTGTATTTCAAAGGGTCAGCCTTGTCACACTGTGTCACGCTGAATCTCCTCAAGAACTACGTTAAGGGTACACGTGTCTGTGGAGTGCTCAGCCACTTGCACGTTAATTTCACGAGCAGGCTGTTCCGTTGATCGGATCAACTGGAACCGTCGTTGTCGTAATCGACGGAGTGCCAACAACAACAGAATTATCCCGTAATATTCTTATAATTGTTACTTTCTTTTTTGTTTTACCATCATCATCACTATTATAGTAACTTCATAATGTGATTTTTATGTATATATCTTACTATTATGGGGTTGGTATACGCGCGGGTAATCTTCCAGTTTCGAGAGGTTAAAGAAGTAAATAAAATACAAGGGAAATAACTGAACGTCTTACCAGTAGTATCCGTACTACTTTGTATATAAATAAATCACGTGATTTGATTGACTTCAACTGTTTATATATAAAGCACACACGTGATTGAATATCATAGTTTCTTATGAGAAATCGAAAATGCCTCGTGGAAGACCGGCTGCACAACATCTAACCCTAAACTTTTATTAAAAAAAACATTTTAAACTTTTATGAAAAAAACATTTTAAACTTTTATTTAAAAAAATCCCGTCGCATGCTGTTTTAGAGAAAAAGTAGTACGGATAATACTGGTAATTCGTTCAGTTATTTCCCTTGAATATTTTTATTTATTTCTTTTACCTCTCGAAACTGGAAGATTGCCTATATATATATATATATATATATATATATATATATATATATATATATATATATATATAATTAAAAAGCAGCAAAAATATCACAAAAACTGTTACTCAGAGTTTCACGTTCCCGACGAACGGGAACATGAACCTCTGAGTAACAGTTTTTGTGATATTTTTGCTGCTTTTTAATAAAACATATTACTCTACCTCTGACATTCGAGTATTATTATTTTCCCTTTTTTTTTTCGCATCTATGTGCTTACTCTTGTGTATATATATATATTAATATTAGGGATAAAAATCCAAAACTACAGGTAAAAACGCAATTAAAATCAATTTATTAAAATTTAAAATTGAATTAGGTTTCACGGTATTAAATATACACACACACACATATATATATATATATATATATATAAACGATATATGAGTATATGCATATATATGTACATGTATGTATGTGTATATACACATATATATGTATATATGTGTGTGTGTATCAGTATGCATGTATATGTGTGTGTTTGTGTATGTGTATTTATGTATGCATGTACGCTCTCACACATTGATTGGTATGTGTTGTCCAACCCACTATCCGGCAGCGTCCAACTCTCTAACGGTTTTTTTCAAATGAATCAAGTTATGACCTTATCCATCTATTGTTTTCATAATCGGTCATAATGTCTTACGTTTAAGATGATTCCCATGCTTCCCCTGATGAGAAGGTTACAATTTTAATATCAAAGATCCCTATGGATCACACAGGTTGTAATCCTTTGAAACATATGTAGGAATAAAGTATGCAATTATAACATGCGTTTTCTCCAATCCTTAAATTCTTATTACCCCTGAAATAGAAATAGAAACTAAGACTATGGAGAGCATCCAGCAAATAGCTAACTCCATCCACCAGAGTATTAAAGTTACGATAGACTACCCTACTAAACACCCTAACCATAGATTACCTGTATTAGATACTGAACTCTGGCTAGAAACTAAGAACAATAAAACCAGAATCCTCCATTCACACTATACAAAACCTATGGCCTCCAAATACCTGATCCACCGGAACTCGGCTATTGCGGACAATGCCAAATTCAACATATTGATGGCAGACCTCATCAGAGTAATGCGAAATGTCTCCTGCATGTGCGACCCTACAGAATTAAAGAGACATATACGACATTTCATCCACCGCATGCAGTTCTCAGGTTACAGCCATAAAGAAAGGATCAGGGTATACAAAGGAGCTATGAAGAAGTTTGAAACAATCAAACGCAACGATAGGAATGGTATTTGCCCACTCTATAGGAGCAAATCATGGAACACCATAGAAAGGACTAAGAAGAAAATAGGGAAGGCAAGCTCATGGTACGATAGCCACAAGTACCAGAGCGTCATGTTCGTCGACACCACCCCTAGAGGCGAACTGGCGTACCGCTTTAGAAGGGCCCTAGACAAACTTAAGCTAAGAATTAAGGTTGTTGAAAGGCCAGGCAACCCTATTAAATCCCTTATCAGTAGAACATACCCTTTCAGTAGAACCCCCTGCACTGATAGGAACTGTATCGTATGTAGATTTAGCCCACAAACGAACTGCAAAACCAGAAATGTGGTCTATAGTATAAGATGTACAGAGGGACGATGCAGAAATAAGACAATGACATATGTAGGCGAAACAGCAAGGAGCATAGGGGAGCGGGCAAACGTACATTGGAGGGAACTTAAGGAAGGGAAGAACTCATCAGTTCTGTACCAGCACGCTGAGCAAGAACATAGAGGCTCAATCAACAACATAGAAATTAAAATCTTATCTACACATAGCAGTGATGCAGCACTTAGACAAATTACTGAAGCTACACACATAATAGAAGAGAAACCTAGCCTGAATAGGAAACTAGAATGGAACACTAACACACACCACTAACAAACCACAAACCACAGCATGTGACAACATGTTACCCATAAACCAATAATAATATGAACAAAGTATAATACAATACATAGATAAACAAATGGAATTAAATATTACATACGTTAACAAAATTTAATTAAACACAAAAAAAACAAAAACACACACATGAACAAATAAATAAATAAAAACAAATACAAACGAACACGTATTAACAGAGTATATAGGTGATACAGACACTCCCCATACACACATGCACTTACAAAAGACACAGGCACATTGAAAGACACGCATGCGTAGACACATACAATAGGAATACAAAATACAAAATGGCTGATATTTAGCAAGGTGAGACACACATAAGAAGGAAGGAAACAAAGGACCACTGATGAGGTCACAGAAGTGTGACGAAAGAACTCTGGCCGAAATAAGATTAAGATTAATGTAATATAAAGCTGAAGCAAATTAACACCAAATATACAGTGCGTGTGTTTTTATTGGCTAAACTGGCAATATGACCATCCCCAAGTACAACAACAACAATATATATATATATATATATATATATATATGTATGTGTGTGTGTGTTTGTGTGTCTGTGTTTGTCCCCCCACCATCGCTTGACAACCGATGGTGGTGTGTTTACGTCCCCGTAACTTAGCCGTTCGGCAAAAAGAGATCGATAGAATAAGTACTAGGCTTCCAAAGAATAAGTCCTGGGGTCGATTTGCTCGACTAAAGACAGTGCTCCAGCATGGCCGCAGTCAAATGACTGAAACAAGTAAAAGAGTAATAATATATATATATATATATATATATATATATATATATATATATATATATATATATATATATATATATATATATATATATATACATATATATATATATGAAAGAAGGTTTGAAAATGCACTTAACCGGTTTCACTTTTTTAGAAAAAGATTATCAAAAGTCTTTGAGAATAATAAAAAATGTTAAAAAACAGTTTGAGTATTAAAATACATATATACATTCTTTGATGATAATAAGAGGAATATATTTTAAGTATAAAGCTTTGTATGAACTTTGTAGTGTTACATACTGATTATCACACATTCTCTGATAATAAGATGAAAATGTTAAAAACAGTGTAAGTATGAAAATACATATATGGAAAAATACATATACACATTCTTTGATAATCGAATAGAGTTGAGGAGGAACTGACCTGGCTTTTTTCTCTTGTGTATATTGAGGGAATGTTTTGCTGTCTTAAGAGACAGTATGACTGGCTAGCTGGGGTGGGAGGGAAGAAGAGTTAAAATGGATTTTTTTTATTTTTGGTTGGTCTGTGACTTAGTCTGTCATGGTTCACTGGTTTTTGGGACTGGTTTTGTGCACATCTCTATGTGTGTGTGTATATATGTGTGTTTGTGTGCCGTTTTTATTGTTCCCAGAGTTTATTGTGGAATGTGTGTTTGAGTGTTTTTTGTGTCGGTGGGGATGTTAGGTGTGTGTACGTGAGAGTGTGCGTATATCTCTTTGTCTGAGTATGTATGTGTTGTTTTGATCGTCCTTGTGGTGTGTGTGTGTGAGAGAGAGCAACCGTATGTATGTGTGAGGGTGTGTACATATGTGTGCGTCTGTGTGTGTATGCATATGTGCATGTGTGTGTGTGCGTGGGAGTGTTTTTTGTGAGTGTGGGAGTGTGTGTGTGTCTCTCTCTGAGTGAGTGTGTTGTTTTAAATACCCTTGTGGTGTGTGTGTGTGTGTGTAAGCAACCGTATGTGTGTGTGATGGTTCATATGTATGTGTATGTCTGTATGTGTGCGTATGTCTATTTATGTTGTGTGTTGGTGGGGGTGTTATGTGTGTGTACGTGAGTTTGTGTGTGTCTCTAAGTATGTTTGTGTTTGAATTGTCATTGTGGTGCGTGTGTGTGTGAGGGAGCAACTGTATGTGTGTGCATGAGGGTGCATGTGTGTGTGAGCATGTATGTGTGTGTTGTATTTATTAGGTGTCCTTGTACGTTGGGTTTATCCAGGTGATGTGTATGTGTGTGCATGTGTGTTCCGTGTATGTTGCTACTGGGTATGCGTTTGTATGTGTGTGTATGTGTGTATGTGGGTATGGTTTGTGTAGTTTCCTGGTGTATATGTGTACATGTGTGTGTGCGCTGTCATTGTGAGTGATTAGTTTTGTCTGTATTGTTAGTACAGTATGTGTGTGTATACGTGTGGGTGTGTTTGTGTGAGTGCGTCTATGTGGCTTGTATTTGTCGGGGAGGTGTGTCATTGTGTGTGCATGCATGTGTACTTGTGAGTGTTTGTTGTGATTGTTGGGATTGTATTGTGTGTGTTTTTCTTTTGAGTGTGTGTGTGACATTTTTACTGGGGAACAGGCGTATGGTGTTTGTATGTGTGTGTACATATGTATGCAAATATGCGTGTGTGAATATGATTTGTGGTTGCCGGAGTGGTGTGTAGGTGTGTGCATGTACCTGTTTACATATGTGTGTATGGGTGTTGTTTGTGGTTGCTACAATTGTATTGTAAGTGTATATATGCATGTGTTTTTTCTTGAAATGTATGTGGGTTTGTGCTCTAGTGTGGAGATATTGTGATTGTGTGTGTGTGTATATATATGTGTGTAAGTGTGTTCGTGTCGGAGGTTTGCATTGTATTGGTGTGTGTGTGATTTTGCGTATCTGTGTGTCTTTGTTTTGGGCGTGCACCTGGGGAGGGGCTTATGTTAGAGTATGTTGAGCTGTGGTCTGTATTTTTGAATAAGATTATTTTCCCTATTCGTGTTTGGTCAGTGGTGTTGTCTGAGCATTGGTATAATGGGAAAACTAGGAATTTGGGGGACTTGTTTTGTGCACAGAGATCTAAGTGCCCACTGAGTGGTATCTGTCTTGTGGTGGGATCCCTCAATTGTTGGCGGTGGACTGTCATCCTTTCTATGAGAGTAAGGCTCGTTTGCCCTATGTATTCTTTGTGGCACCCTTCACACCTTATGGCATAAAGTAAATTTTTTGATGCGCAGGTGAAGTTATTTTTTATGACAAAAGTGTGTCCCGACTGGAATCTGTATATTGTTCCTTCCATGAGGTGGATGCAAGTCCTGACAGTCCACCGCCAACAATTGAGGGATCCCACCACAAGACAGATACCACTCAGTGGGCACTTAGATCTCTGTGCACAAAACAAGTCCCCCAAATTCCTAGTTTTCCCATTATACCAATGCTCAGACAACACCACTGACCATATATATATATATATATATATATATATATATATATATATATATATATATATATATATATATGCATATATACATACATACATGTACATACTTACATATATATGTATATACATATGCATATATGAGTACAGGACGTCAAAAAACGTAAACAACATGAAAAACGAGAACATGAAATACAAAAACATGGTAAACGAAATTTTTTGCGAACAACGAAAGAAACAAATAGAAAAGCGAGACAGGTAACATAAAAAAATAATTCCTTCGCCAGTTGTCCACTGTTTTATCTACTCATTTCGAGCGTTAGGACAAGATGCGTCTTCGTCAAAACAGTCGTTCCCGCAAAGCAAATTAAATAAAATTTGGGATTTGCGGAGGGTCAAAGTTGGTAATACATACAGAACATTTAAAACAAGCGGTAAGGACTGTTAAGCCATAACGAGGTGAAGTGGTGAACACTAGAGAAACAAGCTTTGACAGGAGTGTTTCTTTATTTCCTACAAGGGGCTAACAGTGAGGGGACAATACAAATACATGTGGGGACACATAACACGAAAAAACAAATAAAACTGAAAAATTTAAATTAAAGCGTATGATAACATGAATGATAATATGAAAATGAAAAATGAAGATGTGCAGCTTGCCCCACCTCAAGCAGCATCTCTTACTTCCGTTTGTTTTTTTTTGTACTACGAGTCTTTCAGAATATCCATGCCGTATGAGAAATTTCGGACGAGAAATGGTCCATCTGTATCGACATAAAAGAAAATACAGTTCTATATTTAAGAGATGAGGAATTATTTACATTATTTATATTTGACGGATATTTGTCCTCATCTTGTTTGTTGTTAACACAACCTTTCGGCTGATATACCCTCCAGCCTTCGTCAGGTGTCTTGGGGAAATTTCGAACCTGGGTTCTCATTCCTAACGATGTTACTATTATTATTATATTATTATTATTATTATTATTATTACTATTATTAATCAGGTCGCTGCCGTGAATCGAACTCGGAATCTTGGGGTTAGTAGCCCGCGCACTTAACCACTACGCCATATGCCCACGGGCATACTAACCCCAAGATTCCGAGTTCGATTCACGGCAGCGACCTGATTAATAATAGTAATAATAATAATAATATAATAATAATAGTAACATCGTTAGGAATGAGAACCCAGGTTCGAAATTTCCCCCAAGACACCTGACGAAGGCTGGAGGGTATATCAGCCGAAACGTTGTGTTAACAAACAAGATGAGGACAAATATCCGTCAAATGTAAATAATATAAAAGAAAATATTTCATGTTAATTGAAACCAACGATTTCAAGTGAAAGTCTTTCTGCCGCCAAAAAAAAAAAAAGTAATGATTACAGTCTGTAGACCACGTGACTCGAAGTGACCAATAGAATTCATATAACATCTGAGTTTCTCGCAAAACATTTAGCGAAGCTGAGTCGTTATGGCAAGTGCTATAAATGGTTTAGCAGCTGTTGTTTATAATTGATGCTAACAATGGGTAGCTATTCAGGAGAAGCAATATATTAAGGTAAGATAATGTTTATTTATCTATTGTTTGTTTGTGATTAAAATAGATAATTGTGGCGGAGGTAAAGACAATGGATCGCACCTGCTTTGGGAAGGGTTTTGTTTTTTGTTTTTGTTTTTGCAGGAACCCACTATATCGAGTGCAGAGATTCCGAATCTGCAAAAAAAAAAAAAAAAAAAAAAAAATCTGCATTTCAAAATTTTAATCCCCCACCCCTCAATTTGTTCAAAAATACGCAGAAAAATACGGAGATTATGATTCTGAAAAAAAAAAAATTGTAAAATTTCAATTTTTCAAAAAAAAAAAAAATGGTTATATTTACATATGTTTCTCTGGCCCGTTTCATTAGAATGTTTCGGGACCTTGTCACAAAAATGTCAAAAATTTACTAACTTAATCGATTTGTGACTAAACCTTCATTTAATTTCATTTTATGCTAACTTTATTATCAATTATAGGTACTACTAAAGCAGCACGGTCCCGAACGCGCAGTCACGCGTCCGCGCAAGCTAGTCTTGAGTGGTCGATCCTAACCCTAACCCGCGTGTGCAAATGAATACGTGTTTAGGGTTAGGGTTAGGATCCACCACTCACGACTAGCTAGCGCGGACGCGCGACTGCGCGTTCGGAACCGTGCTGCTTTAGTAGTACCTCAATTATATAGATAATTGCAATTATGGTCTGTAAAGAAAACTTGTTTATCTGGACATGTTCATAAATGTTTCACTTTTGCGATCAATGTTACAAGGATCGCAAAAGAGAGAGAGAGGGAGAGAGAGAGAGAGAGAGAGAGAGAGAGAGAGAGAGAAAGAAAAACTGTCCAGATGGACTATATGTAATCTGAACCTTTACCCCCTTATTTTTTTTTTATGGAATCCCACGTTTTAGGCTATGGAGATTCCGATTCTGAAAAAAAATTTTTTTAAATCTCAATTTCAAAATTTCGCCCCCCCCCCCCGGTTTTTATATAGATCCACAGGGTAAACCTAACCCTAACCCTGATCCTAACCCTAACCCTAACACTAGTTTTGTGAGATTTGGCTGTTATTTCTAGCATGTAAATAGCCTGCTTGGTGGTGGTGGTGGTGGTGGTGGGGGGGAATTGAAATTTTTTTTCAGAATCAGAATCTCCATAGCCTAAAACGTGGGATTCCGTAAAAAAAATTAATAAATAAGGGGGGGAAAGGTTCAGATTACATATAGTCCGTCTCTACCAGAAAAACAAATCCCAAAAGGGGTGCGGTCCATTGTCTTTATTTCCGCCGATAATTCTTTCCCATCCTGGGTCGATATAAAAGGCTTTCTCTTAATTAAGAGTCAACCCAATTAACTAACCTCTCCTATGTAAATTACTATTATTTATGTTTGATGTCGGCCGGTCTCTTAAACACTCGGCTGTCGTGGTTCTGTTTCCAAAGAATTAACCGGGCCGTGAACGGCCGTCTCCCCTTCCGTTTATCTGATTGCAGGAAAGAGAAATCGATTCCAGTTCTTGATTTGTACTTTGTTTATCGTCCCAGACAACATGACAAAGTAAACTGGTTAGATTTTAAAGTCGGTGACCTTAAATCCAGAATACATACACCGTTTTCGACTTTTCCAATTTACTGCCTTGTATACAGACTCTACAAATAATAGATACCTCTTATCTCATCAACGTCTTCCCATAGGACGCCCCAAGACTGTTTCCACATGTTTTCCCCATTCATCTCGATCTTCCATAATGGTCCTCAGCTCTTGTACCCCTTCCATACCAATATCCTCCAGCAAGTTGTCGATATAGGTCGTCTTCCTCTCTTGGTTCTTCCTTCTGTTGATTTCCAGAGCACTCGCTTGTTAGCAATTTCATCGATGTGTCTGATGCAGTATCCAGCTAGCCCCATCCTTCTATGCTGTACCTTCAATGTTACTTTTGATAGTCCCTGGTGTAAGTCGGCGTTTGTTGTATGACTCTTCTAGGAGACATTGAGTGCCATTCTAAGCATCCTCGTATAAGAACCGCCCAACTGCTTCCTCAATGCTTTAGTGAGCGTCCATGTTTCAGCCCCATATAGAAGAACAGACTTCACTGTTGTCTGAAACAACCTCACTTTCAATTTCCTTGCTAACTTAGAATTCCATGCCTTTCTCTATTTATGGCATGCACTCCAGGCAGTAGCTTTCCTTGCTATGATGTTTTTTTTCAGTACTTTGTGTTCACGCACCAAGGTATTTGAAATTTACAACTACCTTCAGCGACTTACCGTCTTTCACTTTCACTGACACAGGCATTTCGTGGTTGAATACTTGCAACGCTGTTTTGTTTGCGTTACGGTACAATCTTGCCTTCCCCGATTCCTGCTCTAATCTGCTCAGCACCTCCTGTGCCTGATTTGTCCTATCTGCTAGTAATGCCAGGACATCAGCATAATCTAGGTCAGTGTGTTTGAAAAACAGGACTGGTGTTGAGTTGAACCAAACCTTTCAAAGCATTACCCCAGCATGGCCACATTCCATTGACTGAAACAAGAAAAAGATTGATGGAATCTGTTCTATTTCAACTAAATCAAACACTAACTGTTACTATATTTCCATGACATTTTTCTGAGATTCTTAGACACATGATGATGATGAATATATTCGTCTCGTTGCAGGGATTTATGTAACATTTGTGTAATTGTCATTAGTATCTAATATTTATTTTATTTTATTTCAGGACATATTTCCATTTGAAAGAAGATTTTCTGCAGAGAATACTGCAAGTCTGCCGTGTGTGGGTACAGATTTATCAACCAATTAATGTCTTCATAGAGTGAAAGAATAAAACTAAAATTTAATGGAGAGAATGTTTCAGAAAATGAGCAAACGTTACAAATGCAGTATTTGTGGTAAATTACTTACTACAAAATCTAATTTAGCTATTCATAGGCGCACTCATACTGGGGAAAAGCCATACCACTGTGAAGTATGTGAGAAAGCATTCTCTGTAGAATCTTCTTTAACAGGACACAGACGTGTACACACAGGAGAGAAACCGTTTCACTGTGAAATATGTGGAAAATCATTTTCTACTAAAGGTTATATAAAGACACACAAACGTATTCACACTGGAGAGAAACCATACCACTGTGAAATCTGTGGCAAAACATTTTCACAGTTTAATGGTATAAGAATTCATCAGCTTATTCACACTGGAGAAAAACGATACCATTGTGAAATTTGTGGCAAAAGATTTTCTCAACTTGGTGATTTAACAAGACACAAACGTATTCACACTGGGGAGAAGCCATACAAGTGTGATGATTGTGGGAAAGCATTTTCTAATGTCAGTAACTTTGAAAGACACAGAAGTGTGCACTCAAAACCTTACCACTGTGAAATTTGTGATAAAGCATTTTCTGTAAAAGAGTCTTTAACAGTCCACAAACGAGTTCACACTGGAGAGAAGCCATATGATTGTGAAGTATGTGGGAAAGGATTTATAGGGAGTATTACCTTAAGAAGGCATAAACGTGTTCACACAGGGAAAATCGGACATGACTGTGAAATCTGTGGAAAAGCATTTCCTGAAAAATATCTTTTAACATTACACAAACGAATTCACACAGGAGAGAAACCATATCACTGTGAAGTTTGTGGAAAAAACTTTTCTGATAGGTGCGGCTTAAAGAAACACAATCGTATTCATACTGGAGAAAAACCACATCACTGTGAAATCTGTGGCAAAGCATTTTCTGAAACTGGTAGCTTAAAAAGTCACAGACGTATTCACACGGGAGAGAAACCATATCGCTGTTTAATATGTGGAAAAGAATTTTCACATAAGAGCAGCTTAACAGAACACACACGTATTCATACTGGAGAAAAGCCACACTAATATGATATATGTGGGAAAGCATTTTCTAAAAAGTTTGTGCTGTTAATTTATAAATGCACTCATACCGGAGAAAAACCACATCACTGTGAAGTTTGTGGCAAGAATTTTTCCAATAGTGGCAGCTTAAAAGGGCATATAAGTACACTCACTGGAGAGAAAGCACACCACTGTGGAATCTGTGACAAAACATTTTCTAACTTGAGGTGTTTAATAAGACACAATCATACTCATACTGGGGAAAAACCATACAGCTGTATTATTTGTGGTAAATCATTTACTTGTAGTGATTATATATCTACTCATAAATGTACTTTTAATGATGGAGACAAACCTGATATAAACCTTTATATGAATGTTATTAAATTACTATAAATGTTTCCGATATGTAAAGTGTTTTCTTGGAAATTGCAGTAAATTTATCTTTTTAATGTTACTTGTTAAGTCGCATGTATCATACAATATGGTTAGAGTGAGAAAACTATTGTTACTACTACTACTACTACTACTACTAGCAATGCAACAGAATTAGTGAGACAACTGCATGTACTTCTCTCGATACTGTCAAAAGGAGAGGATGAAAGTGTAGAAAGGAGCCAGGGCTAAATACAAGGCCATCATAGAGAATGATGCAACTTGGGATCTGTCCCCTATAGACAAGTAAATCCTGGAATAGCATGGAAAGGATGAAGATCGATAGGTAAGGCCAACTAACTCATGGTATGATAAGTAAAACTATGAAAGTATTATGTTCGTTGATGCTATTCGTGTAGGTGAACAAGCATATGCTTTTGGGAAATAGATGAATCTATGGATTAAAGTAGTAGAAAGGCCAGGGACCTCCATAAAATACCAGATCAGTAGAGCATATCTATTTGAAAAAAACACCTATAAGGAGAGCAACTGTATAGTGTGTAGGATGAACCCTCGGATAAATAGTAAAAATTGGAATGTAGCATATAGTGTAAGGTGTAATGAGGTATGGAAGAGAAACAGGACAACAACATACATTGCTGGAAGCTGAAAGAGGAGAGAAGCTCATCAGTGCTCTACCAACATGCTCAATTATGATAGGAAGGCTTGGTGAATAGCATTGATTTTAAGATGTTAGAAGATATTATCACATAGACCAGACATGAGACTCAGACAGATTATAGAGGCCACAGATATAGTAGTGGGTGGACTGAACCTCAGAAGGAAACACGAATGGTTTAACACCATCACCCTTACTCCATCACACTGCACATGATGACTAAAGATAAATACAGTATAATACATAAATCCAAACACACACACATGACATGTCAAAGAAGAAAAATAAAATAAAAAACAGGTACACACAATGTAGTAAGCATACACATATGCACACAAAATATACACCCAGATACAGATGCAAATTGTTGTGCATATATGGATGCATAGCAGAGAAAGACAAAATGGAATAAGCAGAACAAGAAGAGACATGGGATAGAGAGTTACTGAAGAGGTCACAGGATGTGGGATGAAAGAACTTTAAGAAAGAAACTAGAATAATGATATAGCATTAATATATATTAATCTTTATATCTTTCTCATCCTGCAGACCCAACCCATAGAGTTATCTTTGCACTTCTTAAGTCAACTGATCACCTTTTTTTTTATCATCAGAATAACCTGAACCTCCAAGGAGCTGATGTAAGCTGAATAGCCAAAGCTCCATTAGTTGTGTTAAATTACCCTGGTGTCAGGTTTCACTGTTGATCCATCAGAAAGATCAAGGCTGGTGACTGCACTGATCCTTTTAGGCATGTCCATCCATGACCCACACGGCCCCGAATGCTTTACTCATAGCATCACTACAGCCGTTCAGACACAAAACAACAACTACAATGCTTGAACCTAACCACGCATCCCTGCAAAGTAGATAATCCTTACCCAGTTCCTAAACTCCATCTGATCCTTGTATACCAAAAGGATCACTACTGACTATGAACAATCCTTGTTCCCTTCATCTCTCAAACAATGTTGTTCTCAGAGTAGTTCTGTGGAAAAGGCTCTGCAACCAATTCCATTGTATAAACCGTTTCTTCCCATTCCACCATGCACACACACACAGAGGCTAAGACCTAAAATATCTCTGTTTGCTGCAAACATACCAAGGGCAATAACTCTAACAAAGTCCCTTGAGTTACTTTCTATCACAACCTCAC
Organism: Octopus bimaculoides; assembly: GCF_046866305.1. NCBI lineage: Eukaryota > Metazoa > Mollusca > Cephalopoda > Octopoda > Octopodidae > Octopus > Octopus bimaculoides. Next base: position 9,224,859 of record NC_142933.1, read on the forward strand.
TGAAATATTCCGTTTTCACCAAACTATTCCCTTCAAATCTTTTTCTCTCTCTATCTTTCTGCATGTATCCTGATTAATGTTTAACTTTCTGATCCTGATGATAAGCAACTACTTCTGAAAGGAAAACTCCAACCTATTACCACTTCTCCAATGCTCAGACATGTGCTGAGAGCTGCCAAACTTTGGTTACAACTAATTGAATGATGCTTCTTTATTGTGAGCCTTCTCTTGATCTAATTTACCTTCTAACCACTTTCTTAACCCAGTATCAATTTGTACTAACTCTCTAACTACACTTCTGTTTTCAAAAGGTTTCCTACAGCCTTAACTACTCATGTGCACAATCTTCTCATAATGAACTAGCCACCTCGATAGGTGTTTAAAGTTTTCTAATCAACAACAAAACTCCAATAGTATTAATTAACCTGTTGTAAAGACAGGATCCACTTCACTTGTACATTTTCCATATTTCCCAAAGATTTCAATTTGATCTTAATGGAAAGAAATTGTCTGTTGTTTTCATCAATATTCCATCCTTTGATACAGGGACTTTACGTGAAGATGAATCTCTCCAAATTTAATTTTAGTCCTGAAAAGCTCTGTCACAATACTAGTACAGATTCTCTTGTGTGGAAACTAAAGGTTTTACACACCAAATGTGATAGTCTGGAGCGACACTTATGAACTCTTTGCATCAAATGTAGCCAGATGAATAAACTGTGATAATATTTAAAAATCTTTATTCCCTTCAGTGTGAACATTCATAGATTTACGAGTCGTTTAGTATGTAGACGTCTTGTTTAATGTGGATTTCCCCATTATCCTAACATAGCAAGCGATATTTTCCTCATAATTATGGTAAGTTGGTTAAACGTGCATGTACTTTACTAGGCTAGACCTCTGGATTCACTTTAATGGTATGCCTATCTGTTCAACCTACTATTAGAATTTTGACTTGAAAGTCGCACGGATAATCGACGACTTCTATTCGAGGATATGGCCTACGAATATATTGTACTACTATTTCCAAAACCCAAAACGCGCCAGCTCCTAAGGGATTCCGGCAAGAAATGGTATATCTGTATCGGCACAATAAGCAACACAGAAAATATTTCACACTACTCGAAGGAAATTTGGGTCTGTAGACCACGTGACTTGAAGTGACCAATGGATTTCATCTATAACACCGCCATTACACTTAGCGAAGCCGATTCCTCGTTGATGGCGATATAATTATTTGTCAGTTGTTGTTTCTGATTGATACTAAGAATGGCTAGTTATTCAGGAGAAGAAGAAATGTATTAAGGTAAGATAACTTTCATTTATCTATTGGGTAATCTTTCAGTATCTGGTGATTAAAGAAGCGGGAGATAATTAAGTTGTCGTTCTTCCACCGAAATCCTTCTGCAAACTTGGCGGTGTTGATAGAAATGGGCAACGACGAGCTGTAAAGTAAATGTTTTTCATGGAAAGTGCCATTGCGGTGAGTGGTGCCCTGGAAAGGGATTTCCTGATTCTACCGTTACAGACTTGCTCTATTCTGCCAGGGAGTCACATTGTGAGTGATGCTAATAGCAATATTGGATGCTTCTTAGATGACGTTCTGTTCTCTCACGAAATGATTGTGCATCAAGAGGAGTTTGTAGATCCGACGAATAAGGACGTCCACACGCAAAATGTGGAGAATATTTGGATGCGGGTAAAAAGAAAATTACGACGTCAGACAATATTGTTTCATATTGACACAAACTTATATGGAGGAATTCCGGACCAAAGAGAATGCACTATACTAGGCCTGTGGGTTCACTTTAATGGTATGCTTATCTGTTCAACCTATTTTTTGCTGCCTATTGCCAAATCAACGTTGTTTAACAGTCAGTTGAATTATTTTCTCTTCAATTTCTATTTCTTTTATCACAAGATACTGAAAGATTATCATCTATTGTTTCTATGTACACAATGGGCATAACTACAGGGTTTTACCCCCCAGACTTTGGGAGGTCATAACTTTCAGAAAAATGAATATTTTTTAATGAAATTTGCTATGCATATAGTATTTACTATGTAGAATCCGATTAATCCCAACAAAATAACATAACCACCTTTAAAGTGAAACAAAAAAAACAAAACCGACGTATACGACAGGTGTGTAAAATATATTTGTGTACTTTTTCTGTTTATTCTTAATCTTCGTGTTTTTGCACGATTGAAATAAAAGTTTCGGAAAGCTAACATTTTAAAATTCTTCGAGAAGCGACACTGTGATAGTTTCTATATTTAACCGTGCGTGTATATTCCTATTTTTGCTCCTGTTCTCTTCTACTTCTCTACTAGAAACGTTTACTTTGGAATTTACTTCTATTGAGAAAAAAAAATCGTGTGCATGTTATTTTTAACGAAAGTTTTCTTATGACGGCTTCTCTTTACTGTCTAGAAATCTACGGATGCACATACGCACATAATAGGGAAAAATGAAGCAAATATGGACGACTTGCTCCGAAACACCACCGAGTGGGGAACGCTTCTCAAAAATAACCTGCAGTTGTTTCCTTCAAAATTCCTACATGCTCGAAATGTACATGCATCAAGGTATATTTGTAGAAAATTTCACGAAAAATTTTTAATTTTCCTGGAAGTTAAGAAGAATTTAAGTGGACTCTGTTGGAATTTCCGAAAATTGTCCCCCACCCCCATTCCAAAACACTTTCACCGGATTCTGCATAGTAAATACTATATGCATAGCAAATTTCATTAAAAAATATTCATTTTTCTGAAAGTTATGACCTCCCAAAGTCTGGTGGGTAAAACCCTGTAGCAAATTTCATTGAAAAATATTCATTTTTCTGAAAGTTATGACCTCCCAAAGTCTGGAGGGTAAAACCCTGTAGTTATGCCTACACAATGGACATATTAGTTTTGCATCCTGTGTCAATATAAAAGGCTTTCTGTTAATCAAGGGTCAACCCTATTAACTAAGCACCCCCCCCCTCCGTAAAGTACTTTTATTCATGTTTGTGGGATCAAGTTTGTTTCATTCGCAAAATATACTTTCTGTAGAAGACAGTAAAAAATTTGAAAATGGCTTTAATAATGTAGCATTCTACTCACGTTGTTGTGAAGGTATGATGCTATGGAGAAGAAAAAGTCGGAGAAAACAGTTACAGGTTTATAAATGTAAGAAACTGGGTATTTTTAGCAAGACAGAATTTTTCTGTGTTTAATGGAGCGGTGTCAACTTTAAGGATGTACCCTGTGAAATGTTGTAGCGTCTGTACTGTTCCTTCTGTTTTTTTTTTAATGCTTCGATTTGTTAACTACGATAAGAATAACACTGGTCAGCAAAGAACTTGTCCCAAGGGAAAGAATACCTGTATCTTATAAGTTGTGATTCGCTGATCTATGATTACGAGATATTGATGATAATAGTGCCAGGTTTCTGACACTGACAAGGTTACCAATTATGTGACACCGGCATCGACCGCGACAATGTTTATATATATATATATATATATATATATATATATATATATAGTAGACTTACTTGTAAAATAGGACGTGTGCGTTCAATAATGTAATAATACAAAGAATATATATACATGTATACACACATATATGTACATACTTACATCTACATGTGTATATACATGCATATCAGGGTACAGGACGTTAGAACAATACACTACAGACAACGGAACGAACTGTTTTCACTGTCCATTTTTTCCTGTCTTGGTTTGTGTTTGCCACCTTGGAATCCTCTGTGTAGTTGGTTGATCCACTACTCAGGAAGAGACTATTCTAGAGTACGTCCTGTCTGGTCTTCGAAACGTCTAGATAGAATAGAGACAGCTGATGAAGGGATATTCCAAGGGGCTTTCCGTTTTCCTATGTGTTCGTTCCGTTGTCTGTAGTTTATTGTTCTAACGTCCTGTACCCTGATATGCATGTATATACACATGTAAATGTAAGTATGTACATATATGTGTGTATACATGTATATATATTCTTTGTATTATGTACATATATATATATATATATATATATATATGTGTGTGTGTGTGTGTCTGTCTTTTCTATTAGTTCCTCACTATCACATGACAGCCAGTGTTGGTTTGTTTATGTCACCATAACTTCCACTTCCACTAAAGAAACCAAGAAGATAAATACTAGTTTTTAAAAAACCGTACTGGTGTTGTGTTGAACCAAACCTTTCGAAGCATTACCCCAGCATGGCCACATTCCACTGATGGAAACAAGAAAAAAATTAATGGAATCGGTTCTATTTCAACTAAAACAAACAATAACTGTTCCTATATTTCCCTGACATTTTTCTGAGGTTCTGAGACACATATGAATAGTTAAGGACAAATATATTCGTCTTGTTAGATGGATTTAAATGTAATGTTTGAAACTTTGCTGACTATAATTATGTGAAACATTAATACTGAATGGAAATAATCCAGTGACCATGGGCCCATGACACTACCTCCAAGAGAGTATTATTTAAACACTGTCCCAAACAGCAGGAATGGTTTTTTGGTAATTCTTCAGTATCAAGTATATCTATAACAATGATTTGATTCTTTACACATATCATGTTTTCTTCTCATCTCTCTTTCATCAGGAGACTGAGGAAGGAAACGGATTTCATTCTGAAGAAGATTTGCATTTTTTCTGTTTTCCAAATAACAAAAAGCAATGACTTCAGATTTTGGCAAAAGGCCAGCAATTTGAGGGATTTACATGAATAAAAGTATTCAGCTGGTATTTATTTCATTGACCGAGAAGAATGAAAGGCAAAGTTGACCTTGTCGGAATGTGAAGATGGATAAAATGTCACTAAGGGTTTAGCCAGGTACACTCAGGATTCATTGAAAGGTGGTAATGGAAGAATTCTGCATATTTCTTATGAAGCTACTTGTGACCATGTGAAATGAAAACTTCTGTTTATCTAATTCTGCCGAGTTTGAATCTTATGAACAATTGATCAGTTTGTTTAATCACAGACATATTTAAACAGGTGAAAGAAGCAGACTCTGAAATTTGTAGGAAAAGCATTGTTAATTATTGCTGTGAAATAAGATAACAACACTCTCACCTACAACAAATGAGGGAAAGCATTTATTTGAAATGTTTACTTAGAGGAGAATATGTTATACACTCTGGAAAGTGGTTTGCATTAGGAAGGGCATCCAGCTGTAGAAACCATGCCAAAACAGACAATGGAGACTGTTGGGGGCCCTGCTGGTTCCCATCAAACTGTTCGACTCTCGCCAGCATCAAAAACGGATATTAAATAATAGCAATATCAAAGGAAGGTCAACTAGGAAGTTAGTTTTTGTTTGCAGCAGATGTTCTGGAGCTATAAATACTGGGAATGTGCAGAAAACAACTTCTGCCACATTCCAGGGAGAAAAACTAGAAGTGGTTGATAGCTTCCGCTATCTTGGTGATCAAATTTGCAGTGGAGGTGGGTGCGCTGAAAGCGTAGCTGCTAGAATTAGAATAGCCTGGGCAAAGTTCAGAGAGCTCTTACCTCTGCTGGCGACAAAGGGTCTCTCTCAGAGTAAAAGGCAGATTGTAAGATGCATGTGTACGAACAGCCATGCTTCATGGCAGTGAAACATGGGCCGTGACTGCTGAGGACATGCGTAGGCACGCAAGGAATGAAGCCAGTATGCTCCGATGGATGTGTAATGTCAGTGTGCATACTAGACAGAGTATCAGTACCTTGAGAGAAAAGTTGAACTTACGAAGCATCAGTTGTGGTGTGCAAGAGAGACGACTGCGCTGGTATGGTCATGTAGCGAGAATAGATGAGGATAGCTGTGTGAAAAAGTGCCACACCTTAGCAGTTGAGGGAACCTGTGGACACAAAACCCCACTTGCGAAGACCTGTTGAGGCAAGTGAAATAGAAATAAATCGTTGCCGGTGCCCCTGAACTGGCTCTTGTGCGGGGCCGTCGTAGGATTTTCGAGCGAGATCGTTTCCAGTGCCCCTGGACTGGCTCATGTGCGGGCGGCACATGAAATCTTTTGAGCGGGATCGTTGCCGGTGCCCCTGGGCTGGCTCTTGTGTGGGTGACACATGAGGTTTTTTGAGTGAGATCGTTGCCGGTGCCCCTGGACTGGCTCATGTGCAGGCGACACAAATCTTTCGAGTGGGATTGTTGCCAGTGCCCCTGGACTGGCTCATGTGCGGGCGACACATGAAATCGTTCGAGCGGGATTGTTGCCAGTGCACCTGGACTGGCTCATGTGCGGGCGACACATGAAATCTTTCGAGCAGGATCGTTGCCGGTGCCCCTGAGCTGGCTCTTGTGACGGTAACACATGAGGTTTTTCGAGCGAGATCGTTGCCGGTGCCCCTGAACTGGCTCGTGTGGGGCCATCGTAGGATTTTCGAGCGAGATCGTTGCCAGTGCCCCTGGACTGGCTCATGTGCAGGCGACACATGAAATCTTTCGAGTGAGATCGTTACCAGTGCCCCTGAACTGGCTCATATGCGGGGCCGTCGTAGGATTTTCGAGCGAGATCGTTGCCGGTGCCCCTGGACTGGCTCTTGTGCGGGTGACACATGAAGTTTTTCAAGCGACATGAGCGTGGCCGTTGCCAGTACCGCCTGACTGGCCTTCGTGCAGGTGACACGTAAAAGCACCCACTACACTCTCTGAGTGGTTGGCGTTAGGAAGGGCATCCAGCTGTAGAAACTCTGCCAAATCAGATTGGAGCCTGGTGTAGCCATCTGGTTTCACCAGTCCTCAGTCAAATCGTCCAACACATGCTAGCATGGAAAGCGGACGTTAAACGACGACGACGAATGATGAGGACTTTGGGAATCTTCTATTAATCCTGAACAGAGACAACATAAATAAAAGTTGTGATTCGCTGATCTATGATTATGAGATATTGTTGAGAATAGTCAATCACAAACAGCCACTCATTTCACAACTTTTTGGTTGTTAGTATCTAATATTTATTTTATTTTATTTCAGGACGTATTTCCATTTGAAAGAAGATTATCTGCAGAGGATACTGCAAGTCTACTGTGTTTGGATAGAGATTTATCAACCAATTAATGTCTTCAGAATGAAAGAATAAAACTGTAAAATACAACTGAGAGAATGTTTCAGAAAGTGAGCAAATGTTACAAGTGTGATATTTGTGGTAAATTACTTACTACTAAATGTAATTTAGCTATTCATAGGCGCACTCATACTGGGGAAAAGCCATACCGCTGTGAAGTATGTGAGAAAGCATTTTCTACAAAAGCTTATTTAACAGAACACAAGCGTACACACACTGGAGAGAAGCCATTTCACTGTGAAATATGTGGAAAATCATTTTCTTATAAAGGTTACATAAAGATACACAAACGTGTTCACACAGGAGAGAAACCATTTCATTGTGAAATCTGTGGCAAAGCATTTTCACTGTTTAATAGTTTAAGAATTCATCAGTTTATTCACACTGGAGAAAAACGATATGATTGTGAAATATGTGGAAAATCATTTTCTAATCAAGGTTACATAAAGATACACAAACGTACTCACACTGGAGAGAAACCATTTCATTGTGAAATCTGTGGCAAAGCATTTTCACTCTTTCATACTGCAAGAATTCATCAGCTTACTCACACTGGAGAAAAACAATTCCATTGTGAAATATGTGGCAAAAGATTTTCTCGAGTTAGTAATTTATCAAGACATAAACGTACTCACACTGGGGAGAAGCCATACAGGTGTGATGATTGTGGGAAAGCATTTTCTAATTTGAGTGAATGTGAAACACACAGAGGTGTGCATTCGAAGCCTTTCCACTGTGAAATCTGTGATAAAGTATTTTCTACAAAAGAGATTTTAACAGTACACAAACGTATTCATACTGGAGAGGAGCCATATCATTGTGAAGTATGTGGGAAAGGATTTACAAGTGGTGGCAACTTAATAAGGCATAGACGTACTCACACAGGGGAAAAGCGACACTGCTGTGAAATCTGTGGAAAAGCATTTCCTGAAAAATATGTTTTAACATTACACAAACGAATTCACACAGGAGAGCAACCATATCACTGTGAAGTTTGTGGAAAAAACTTTTCTGGTAGGTGTGGCTTAAATAAACACAAATGTGTTCATACTGGAGAAAAACGTCATCACTGTGAAATCTGTGGCAAAGCATTTTCTGAAAGTTGTACTTTACAAAGACACAGACGTATTCACACAGGAGAGAAACCATATCGCTGTTTAATATGTGGAAAAGAATTTTCACTTAAGAACAACTTAACAGAACACACACGTATTCATACTGGAGAAATGCCATAACTAATGTGAAATATGTGGGAAAGCATTTTCTGAAAAATCTGTTGTGTTAATTCATAAATGCACTCATACTGGAGAAAAACCACACCACTGGAGTTAGTGGCAAGGAATTTTCCAATAGTGGCAGCTTAAAAGGGCATATACGTACACACACTGGAGAGAAAGCACACTACTGTGGAATCTGTGGCAAAACATTTTCTAATTTGAGGTGTTTAATAAGACACAATCGTGCTCATACTAGGGAAAAACTGTTATTTTGGGGACATTATGCATTCGTATGATTATATATCTACTCATAAATGTACTGTTAATGATAGAGATTAACCTGACTTTTGTAGGAAAGTATAATATAAAACCATATTGTGATATTTGTATTAAAGAATGTATTTATAAGAATGTTATTAAAGTGCTATAAATGTTTATAATATGTTTTGTGTATCCTTTGGAAATTGTAGTAAATTTATCTTTTTAATGTTACTTGTTAGGTCACATGTGTCATACAATATGGTTAGAGTGAGAAAATTGTTGTTACTACTACTAATACTGTTAGCAAAGCAACAGAATTAGGGAGACACAGAATACTCCATCCACTGCACACAGTTACCTAGCTGCTGTCGAAGAGATAGTATTAAAGTGTAGAAAGCCAGGGCTAAATACAAGGCCATCATAGAGAATGATGCAAATTGGGATCTGTCCCCTATAGACAAGTAAATCCTGGAATAGCATGGAAAGGATGAAGATCGATAGGTAAGGCCAACTAACTCATGGTATGATACCTAAAACTACCAGAGTATTATGGTCGTAGATGATACCCCTGTAAGTGAACTAGCATGTTTTTCGGAAAACCTTAGATAAAATGAATCTCTGGCTTGAAAAAGTAGAAAGGCCAGGGACCTGCATAAAATACCAGATCTGTGAAACGTATGCATTTGAATGAACCACCTGTAAGGAGAGCAACTCTATAGTGTTTCGGATGAACCCACAGATTAAACTGTAAAGTGAGGAATGTAGCTTATAATATGAAGTGTAGTGAGGTATGGTAGAGAAATAGGACGACAACATACACTGCTGGAAGCCGAAGGAGGAAATCTTATCAATGCTCTACCAACATGCTCAATGAGGACATGAAGGCGTGGTTAATAACATCGATGTTAATCTATTTTCACATTGATCAGACATATGGCGGCCGCACATACAGTAGTAGAAAGACAGAAAACATGAATAGAATAACATCAGCTCCACTCCACCACACTGCACAACCTGATGTTGAGAGAGCGAATGAGAAGGAAAACTGAAGGAGTTCCATCTCTTAAACATTGTAATTCTCAGAGTAGTTCTGTGGAAATATCTCTACAAACCTTTTCTTCCCATTCCACATGCACACATACAGGCCGAGACCTAAAATACTTCAGTTTGCTGGAAACTTACCAAGGGCAATAACTCTAACAAAGTCGATTCAGTTACCTTCTGTCAGTGCCGCACACAAATGTTTCTGCTGCTGTTATTTCTGTCAATATTATTTTTCAAGCCTCTGACTGGGGTTGAACTTAGAATCTGAGGGTTAGTAGCTTGTGCTCTTATCCACTATGCTATTTGCCTCATCCCAAAATATACAACAGTATTACCTATGATAATATTTAAAATCTTTATTCCTTTTAGTGCGAATATTCATAGCTTTACTAGTTGTTTGGTATGGCCTATGAATATATTGTACTACTATTTCCAAAATCCAAAACGTGCCTGCTCCTAAGCGTTTCGGACGTCAAATGGTATATCTGTATCAACACAGAAAATATTTTACTCTAATTGAAACTAGTGATTTCATGTGAAACTCTTCTGGCGGATAAAGAAATGAAGAAAATTACTACAGTAGACCATGTCACTTGACGTTACAAATAGAAATTGTATTTCATCACCATCTTAGTTTCTTAGAAAACATTTCTGTAAATTAAGGGTCAATCCAATTGATAACCCCCCGCTTCTCTCTCCGGCTGGGTAACCTTGAACTTCTACAGCAAGACACTTCTGTCTCACTATAACCTTTCATCATCTGACAATGCCCCCTCCCCTCTTGTAGGTTTTTGTTTTTGTCTTGCAAGTACGTGTTAACACTTTCAGTGTAGGTGCCACTTAAAAGTACCGGATCTATACTGTGAAGTGGTTGGTATTAAGAAGGGCATCTAGCTGTAAAAGCCTTACCAAAAGTGACCTCACCTGTGCTTCTGCCACATAAAAAGCACAAAGACCACTCTGCTGAATGGTTGGTGTCAGGAAGGGCATCCAGCTGTAAAAATCCTGCTAAAACAATCACAGAAATCTGGTGCAAGCTTCTGCCTAGCTAGCTCTTGTGAAACCATCTCGCCCATGCTAGCACAGAAGTTAAACAATAATGATGATAATCAATTGGTCATTTTCTTTAATCACAGATGTATTGAAACAGGTGATAAAAGCAGACTCTGAAATATGTAGGAAAAGCATTGTTAATTATTGCTGTGAAATAAGATAATAACACTCTCATCCAAAACAAATGGGGAAAGTATTTATTTGAAATGTATACTTAGAGGAGAATACGTTATACACTCTGGAAAGTGGTTTGCATTAGGAAGGGCATCCAGCTGTAGAAACCATGCCAAAACAGACAATGGAGACTGTTGGGGGCCCTCCTGGTTCCCGTCAAACTGTCCGACTCTCGCCAGCATCAAAAACGGATATTAAATAATAATGATGAGGACTTTGGGAATATTCTATTAATCCTGAACAGAGACAACATAGATAAAGGTTGTGGCTCGCTGATCTATGATTATGAGATATTGTTGAGAATAGCCAATCACATACCACACAAACAGCCACTCATTTCACAACTTTTTGGTTGTTAGTATCTAATATTTATTTTATTTTATTTCAGGACGTATTTCCATTTGAAAGAAGATTTTCTGCAGAGGATACTGCAAGTCTACTGTGTTTGGATAAAGATTTATCAACCAATTAATGTCTTCAGAATTAAAGAATAAAACTGTAAAATTTAACTGAGAGAATGTTTCAGAAAGTGAGCAAATGTTACAAGTGTGATATTTGTGGTAAATTACTTACTACTAAATGTAATTTAGCTATTCATAGGCGCACTCATACTGGGGAAAAGCCATACCACTGTGAAGTATGTGAGAAAGCATTTTCTACAAAAGCTTATTTAACAGAACACAAGCATACACACACAGGAGAGAAGCCATTTCACTGTGAAATATGTGGAAAATCATTTTCTTATAAAGGTTACATAAAGATACACAAACGTGTTCACACAGGAGAGAAACCATTTCATTGTGAAATCTGTGGCAAAGCATTTTCACTGTTTAATAGTTTAAGAATTCATCAGTTTATTCACACTGGAGAAAAACGATATGATTGTGAAATATGTGGAAAATCATTTTCTAATCAAGGTTACATAAAGATACACAAACGTACTCACACTGGAGAGAAACCATTTCATTGTGAAATCTGTGGCAAAGCATTTTCACTCTTTCATACTGCAAGAATTCATCAGCTTACTCACACTGGAGAAAAACAATTCCATTGTGAAATATGTGGCAAAAGATTTACTCAAGCTAGTAATTTATCAAGACATAAACGTACTCACACTGGGGAGAAGCCATACAGGTGTGATGATTGTGGGAAAGCATTTTCTAATTTGAGTGAATGTGAAACACACAGAGGTGTGCATTCGAAGCCTTTCCACTGTGAAATTTGTGATAAAGTATTTTCTGCAAAACAGTCTTTAAAAGTACACAAACGTATTCATACTGGAGAGGAGCCATATCATTGTGAAGTATGTGGGGAAGGATTTACAAGTAGTGGTACCTTAATAAGGCATAGACGTACTCACACAGGGGAAAAGCGACACCGCTGTGAAATCTGTGGAAAAGTATTTCCTGAAAAATATGTTTTAACATTACACAAACGGATTCACACAGGAGAGAAACCATATCACTGTGAAGTTTGTGGAAAGGACTTTTCTGGTAGCTGCAACTTGGTAAATCACAAGCGTATTCATACTGGAGAAAAACCGTACCCCTGTGAAATCTGTGGCAAAGCATTTTCTGAAAATAGTAGTTTAAAAAGACACAGACGTATTCACACAGGAGAGAAACCATATCGCTGTTTAATATGTGGAAAAGAATTTTCACATAAGAGCAGCTTAACAAAACATAACCGTATTCATACAGGAGAAAAGCCATAACTAATGTGAAATATGTGGGAAAGCATTTCTGAAGAATCTGTCCTATTAGTTCATAAACACACTCATACTGGTGAGTTTGTAGGAAAGGATTTACAAACAGAGGTACCTTAATAAGGCATAAACGTGGTCACCCAGGGGAAAAACGACACCAATGTGAAATCTGTGGGAAAGCATTTCCTGAAAAATTTAGTCTAACATTACACATATCACTGTGAAGTTTGTGGGAAGAAATTTTCCAATAGTGGAAGCTTAAAAAACAAAGAGACCTATACACTGGAAATCTGCAAAATCTGTGGCAAAATATTTTCTAACTTGAGGTGTTTAATAAGACACAATCATACTCATACGGGGGAAAAACCATACAGCTGTGTTACTTGTGGTAAATCATTTAGTTGCAGTGATTATATATCTACTCATAAATGTACTTTTAATGATGGAGACAAACCTTTCCACTGACTTAAGTATAGTATAAAAGCATCTTGATGTGATATTTGGATTAAAGAATCTATGTATATGAATGTCATTAAAGTGCTGTACATGTTTATAACATGTTTAATGTATTCTTGGAAATTGCAGTAAATTTTTCTTTTTAATGTTACTTGTTGAGTCACATGTATCATATGATATGGTTAGGGTTAGGAAACTGTTGTTACTACTACTACTAGTAATACAACAGAATTAGGGAGACATAGAACACTTCATCCACTGCATGCAGTTCTCTGGCTGCTATCAAAGTGTAGAAAGGAGCCAGGGCTAAATACAAGGCCATCATAGAGAATGATGCAACTTGGGATCTGTCCCCTATAGACAAGTAAATCCTGCAATATCATGGAAAGGACAAAGAAGATAGATAAGGCCAACTAACTCATGGTATGATAAGTAAAACTATTAGAGTATTATTATTATTTTTTTTTCTGTTGACTGAATTCCAGTGACCTAATATGCTACAAAACCCTTTTTTCTATCTAGAAGACGGGGTGGGGGTGGAACCTGCGGAAATTTCACCTCCACCCTCATTTTGAAATATTTTTCGCTACTTCTTTCTTTACCCATAATTTTAGATAACATATTGCAGAAATACATTTTCAAGAGATTGTGGATTACATTAGATTGAAAATTCAAAAAAGTTTGAAATGAATAAGTGAAGATGCAGAGGTTATAGAAGTTAGCAGAGACAGAGGATAAATTCATCTTAACAACAAAGATTAATTTTCCCATCCACCTTTTTTCCGAACAAAAATAAGGAGTTTGCAGCATATTAGGAGGTCAGAGTGCTTGATTCCACACAAAAAATCTGATTTTTTTTTTTCTTAGTGAAAATCGTGCTGGTGAAAGGATCAAATGATACCAGAAAAAGACTTTTGTTCACTTTTTGCTGGTTATTGCCAATGTCACAACTTTTTTATCACCAGATACTGAAAGATTACCATCTATCGTTTCTATGTACCTAATATAATCCAGTGACCATGGGCCCATGACACTACCTCCAACAGAGTATTATTTAAACACTGTCCCAAACAGCAGGAATGGTTTTTTGGTAATTCTTCAGTATCAAGTATATCTATAACAATGATTTGTTTCTTTACACATGTCATGTTTTCTTCTCATCTCTCTTTCATCAGGAGACTGAGGAAGGAAACAGATTTCGTCCTGAAGAAGATTTGTGTATTTTCTGTTCTCAAAATAACAAAAAGCATTGATTTCAGATTTTGGCAAAAGGCCAGCAATTTGATGGGAGGGGCCAGTGGATTTACATGAATGCAAGTATTCACCTGGTATTTATTTCATTTACCGAAAAGAATGAAAGGTGTGATGTAAAGGAAGAAAAAGATGGAAGAGGGAATTACAGTAGTCTAACCAGTCGGACCAGAAAACAATGGTCACTTTCAACGTCTCCCTGTTCTATCTCAATCTGCAAGGTTCACTCCATGTCCACGTTGCTATCCGTCGCTGTCTGCTCTGATGTGCTGTCCGTCATAAACTGCCCATCGTGTTTCACTGACCCCGCATGCCTGCTGTGGCACTTCTGGTGTAATCCACAGACCCCACTTCTGGCAGAACATACCTACATACCTACTCCCTCACTTCTAATCCTGAAGAGAGACAACATAAAAGTTGTGGCTCGCTGATCTATGATTACGAAATATCATAGTGTTGAGAATAGCCAATCACATACCACACAAACAGCCACTCATTTCACAACTTTTTGGTTGTTAGTATCTAATATTTATTTTATTTTATTTCAGGACGTATTTCCATTTGAAAGAAGATTTTCTGCAGAGGATACTGCAAGTCTACTGTGTTTGGATAGAGATTTATCAACCAATTAATGTCTTCAGAATTAAAGAAGAAAACTAAAATTTAACCGAGAGAATGTTTCAGAAAATGAGCAAACGTTACAAATGCAGTATTTGTGGTAAAGTACTTCCTACAAAATGCCATTTAGCTATTCATAGGCGCACTCATACTGGGGAAAAGCCATACCACTGTGAAATATGTGAGAAAGCATTCTCTCAAAAAGGAAATTTAACAGAACACAAACGGACACACACAGGGGAGAAACCGTTTCACTGTGAAATATGTGGAAAATCATTTTCTTATAAAGGTTACATAAACACACACAAACGTACACACACAGGAGAGAAACCATACCACTGTGAAATCTGTGGCAAAACATTTTCAGGGTGTAGCAGTGCAAAAAGTCACCAACTCATTCACACTGGAGAAAAACGATACCGTTGTGAAATTTGTGGCAAATCATTTTCTCAAGTTGGTAATTTAACAAGACATAAACATACTCACACTGGAGAGGAGCCACACAAGTGTGATGATTGTGGGAAAGCATTTTCTAATGTCAGTAACTTTGAAAGACACAGAAGTGTGCACTCAAAACCTTACCACTGTGAAATCTGTGATAAAGTATTTTCTGTGAAAGAGTCTTTAACAGTCCACAAACGTGTTCATACTGGAGAGAAGCCATATCATTGTGAAGTATGTGGGAAAGGATTTACAAGTAGTGGTACCTTAATAAGGCACAATCGTTCTCACACAGGGGAAAAGCGACATCACTGTGAAATCTGTGGAAAAGCATTTCCTGAAAAATATGTTCTAACATTACACAAACGAATTCACACAGGAGAGAAACCATATCACTGTGAAGTTTGTGGAAAAGACTTTTCTGGTAGCTGCAACTTGGTAAATCACAAACGTATTCATACTGGAGAAAAACCACATCACTGTGAAGTCTGTGGCAAAGCATTTTCTCAAAATGGTAGTTTAGTAAGACACAGACGTATTCACACAGGAGAGAAACCATATCACTGTTTAATATGTGGAAAAGAATTTTCACTTAAGACCAGCTTAACAACACATAACCGTATTCATAGAGGAGAAAAGTCACTGTAATATGAAATATGTGGGAAATCTGAAAAATCTGTCCTATTGGTTCATAAACTTACTCATAGTGGAGAAAAACCACATCACTGTGAAGTTTGTGGCAAGGAATTTTCCTATAGTGGCAGCTTAAAAAGACATATACGTACACACACTGGAGAGAAAGCACACCACTGTGGAATCTGTGGTAAATATATATTCTAATTTGAGGTGTTTAATAAGACACAATCGTACTCATACTGGGGAAAAAGCATACAGCTGTGTTATTTGTGGTAAATCATTTACTCATAGTATATCTACTCATAAATGTACTTTTAATGATGGAAATAAACCTTGCCACTGACTTTTCTAGGAAAGTATATTATAAAAACCATATTGTTGTGATATTTGTATTAAGGAATTTATGTATATGAATGTTATTAAAGTGCTATAAATGTTTATATCATGTTCAGTGTATTCTTTGGAAATTGTAGTAAATTTTTCTTTTTCAAAGCATCCAGCTATAGAAACTTTGCCAAATCAGATTGGAGCCTGGTGTAGCCATCTGGTTCACCAGTCCTTAGTCAAATCGTCCAACCCATGCTAGCATGGAAAGCGGATGTTAAATATCATTAATATATATTAATCTTTATATCTTTCTCATCCTGCAGACCCAACCCATAGAGTTATCTTTGCACTTCTTAAGTCAACTGATCACCTTTTTTTTTATCATCAGAATAACCTGAACCTCCAAGGAGCTGAAGTAAGCTGAATAGCCAAAGCTCCATTAGTTGTGTTAAATTACCCTGGTGTCAGGTTTCACTGTTGATCCATCAGAAAGATCAAGGCTGGTGACTGCACTGATCCTTTTAGGCATGTCCATCCATGACCCACACGGCCCCGAATGCTTTACTCATAGCATCACTACAGCCGTTCAGACACAAAACAACAACTACAATGCTTGAACCTAACCACGCATCCCTGCAAAGTAGATAATCCTTACCCAGTTCCTAAATTCCATCTGATCCTTGTATACCAAAAGGATCACTACTGACTATGAACAATCCTTGTTCCCTTCATCTCTCAAACAATGTTGTTCTCAGAGTAGTTCTGTGGAAAAGGCTCTGCAACCAATTCCATTGTATAAACCGTTTCTTCCCATTCCACCATGCACACACACACAGAGGCTAAGACCTAAAATATCTCTGTTTGCTGCAAACATACCAAGGGCAATAACTCTAACAAAGTCCCTTGAGTTACTTTCTATCACAACCTCACTGAAATATTCCGTTTTCACCAAACTATTCCCTTCAAATCTTTTTCTCTCTCTATCTTTCTGCATGTATCCTGATTAATGTTTAACTTTCTGATCCTGATGATAAGCAACTACTTCTGAAAGGAAAACTCCAACCTATTACCACTTCTCCAATGCTCAGACATGTGCTGAGAGCTGCCAAACTTTGGTTACAACTAATTGAATGATGCTTCTTTATTGTGAGCCTTCTCTTGATCTAATGTATCTTCTAAACACTTTGGTAACCCTGCATCAATTTGTACTATGTACACTTCTGTTTTCAAAAGGCTTTCTACATTCTGAACAAGGCATAAAAATATTTACAGCAAGTCATGTGCACAATTCTCTAGCAATGAACTGGTCACCTCTTCAGGTGTTTAAAATTTCAAAGCAACAACAAAACTCCAATAGTATTAATTAACCTGTTGTAAAGACAGGATCCACTTCACTTGTACATTTTCCATATTTCCCAAAGATTTCAATTTGATCTTAATGGAAAGAAATTGTCTGTTGCTTTCATCAATATTCCATATTTTGATAAAAGACCTTCACGTGAAAATGAATCTCTCCAAATTTAATTTTAGCAATGAAAAGCTGTTACACTGCAAGTACAGAATCTTTTATGAGAAAACTGAAGGTTTTTCGCACCAAAGATTGCATATAACACCAAATATGGTCGCTTGGAGTTACACCATTCATTCTTTGCATCAAATATAGTCAGACGAATAAACTGTGATAATATTTAAAATTTTTATTTCGTTCAGTGTGAACATTCATAGATTTACCAGTCGTTTGGTATGTAGACGTCTTGTTTGTTGTGGATTTCCCCATTACCCTAAGCAAACAAGTCATATTTTGCTCTTAATTATGGTAAGTTGGTTAAAACTTACATGCACTTTACTATGCCTGTTAGTTCACTGTAATGGTATGCTTATCTGTTCAACCTATGAAAAGGATTTGACTTGAAAGTCGCACGGGATAATCGACGACTTCTATTCGAGGATATGGCCTACGAATATATTGTACTACTATTTCCAAAACGCGCCAGCTCCTAAGGGATTCCGGCAAGAAATGGTATATCTGTATCGGCACAATAAGCAACATAGAAAATATTTCACACTACTCGAATCCAGCAACTTCAGGTGAAACCCTTCCGTTATATAAAGAACGAAAGGAAATTTGGGTCTGTAGACCACGTGACTTGAAGTGACCAATGGATTTCATCTATAACACCGCCATTACACTTAGCGAAGCCGATTCCTCGTTGATGGCGATATAATTATTTGTCAGTTGTTGTTTCTGATTGATACTAAGAATGGCTAGTTATTCAGGAGAAGAAGAAATGTATTAAGGTAAGATAACTTTCATTTATCTATTGGGTAATCTTTCAGTATCTGGTGATTAAAGAAGCGGGAGATAATTAAGTTGTCGTTCTTCCACCGAAATCCTTCTGCAAACTTGGCGGTGTTGATAGAAATGGGCAACGACGAGCTGTAAAGTAAATGTTTTTCATGGAAAGTGCCATTGCGGTGAGTGGTGCCCTGGAAAGGGATTTCCTGATTCTACCGTTACAGACTTGCTCTATTCTGCCAGGGAGTCACATTGTGAGTGATGCTAATAGCAATATTGGATGCTTCTTAGATGACGTTCTGTTCTCTCACGAAATGATTGTGCATCAAGAGGAGTTTGTAGATCCGACGAATAAGGACGTCCACACGCAAAATGTGGAGAATATTTGGATGCGGGTAAAAAGAAAATTACGACGTCAGACAATATTGTTTCATATTGACACAAACTTATATGGAGGAATTCCGGACCAAAGAGAATGCACTATACTAGGCCTGTGGGTTCACTTTAATGGTATGCTTATCTGTTCAACCTATTTTTTGCTGCCTATTGCCAAATCAACGTTGTTTAACAGTCAGTTGAATTATTTTCTCTTCAATTTCTATTTCTTTTATCACAAGATACTGAAAAATTATCATCTATTGTTTCTATGTACACAATGGGCATAACTACAGGGTTTTTAGTTTTGCATCCTGTGTTGATATAAAAGGCTGTTAATTAAGGATCAACCCTATTAATTAACCTCTCCTCTGTAAATTACTGTTATTCATGTTTGTGTAATGTCGTCTGGTTTCTTCAACACTTGACTGTCGTGGATAGGTCTGATGGTTCTGTGTCCAAAGTCGGTGCCCTTAAATCCAGTGGACTAATGCAGAATCGCAGCTCTCCTGGAAAATGCATTAAAAAGGTTTTTTCCTTTTTTTCGGATTCCCAAGTTTTAGATGTCGGAGATTACGAATATGCAAAGAAAAAAAATGTTGGTAAATTTTTAGAGTAACACCCGCACGATTTTTTCACGAAAAAAAAAAAAAATCGGATTTTTTTGCGTGAAATCAAGTACCCTAATCTCCTAATATGCTGCAAATCCCTTATTTTTGTTCGGAAAAAGTGGGGTGACGAGGGGAGAACCCCTCCATCCCGGAATCATTGGAAATTTTTTTTTCTTTCGTATGCTACAAATATAAAGATTTCACTCTGGGGCAGAAGAAATAACAAACCAGCCTGCTGAGTGTTAACAAGTATGTAGAAAACGAATATGGAAAAAAAAAAAAATGCGTGCTGATGACCCTAGGGACTTTCGGAAAATTCACAAGATGCGATTTTTCCGTCATAACTTCCGGTAAAATGGATATATATTGATTTTTTTTTTTATAGAATAGTACGTTTTTGGTTATGTAGGTCCCTATTGCTGAAAAAAGAATTCCAAAAATCGCACTTTCTAAATTTGAAGGTCCATATTTCGGATTGAGTATGTTATCTCAGTTTTGTGAGATTTGGCTGTTACTTCAAGTATGTGGATAGCCTGCTTGAAGGCCTGAGTGGATGACATGCTGAACCTCTACAGCTCACTATAGGTCTTAATAGAATACTATCCTTGTGAATCTTAGGAAGACCATACATGTGTGGTAGTTTACTGTAGTACTGAGTCAGTTGTCTGTACTTCATTGGTGTAAAGTGATCCTTGTTCTTGATCAAGATCTGTGACAACTTCCTCTCTGTTTTCAGAGTTGGTTCTTTTCTTTGCTGTAGCTACCATCACTCATAAGACTTGCCAACTTTTCAGAGTAGTCATGTCATCCACTGAGCCGCTTCCTTGTGGATATAATCAGTCCATTAGCAGGAAAGTCAACATTGTAGGTGAGGAATTCCACCCACTTCACAGAATTGATCAAGGATATCCCCATTGAATCCAACCAGATGGTGAGTCTAGATGTGATAAGCCTGTTCACCAAAGTCCCAACTGGTGAAGCACTCTTGGTGATACAAGAAAAACTAGTGACAAACACCCATCTAAAAGAACGCACTAGTATACCAATAAGAAACTTGATGGAAATGTTGACGTTCTGTGTAGAAATTACCTTCTTCAGTATGGACACTGATGTATATCGACAAGAGAAGGGTTTAGCTATGGGTTGGTCATTTTCACCGGTAATAGCCAATATATACATGGAATACTTTGAGAATTTGGCTTTAGGATCAACACCACTAAAACCAACCCTATGGCCGCGATATGTTGATGACACCTTTATACTCTGGCCCCACCAGGAAGCTAGATCATGTGAACTCAATAAAGCCATCCATACAGTTCACAATGGAAAAGGAAAAAGACAATCTGCTGGCATTCCTGGACGTATTAATAACACGCACCAAGTATGGATTCAGGACATCCGTATACCACAAGCTGACCTTTACTGGACAATACCTCAACTTCAATTCCCACCATCCATACAGTGTAAAGAGAGGGATTACTCAGTGCCTAAAACATTGTGCATAGAATATAAGTATCGATCGTGATACACACCACAAAGAAATGATCAAGCTCAACAATGATCTGTTAAGCAACAACTACCCCCAAAGCATACTATCCACTCCAATTATGAAGAAGAGAGTGGACGAGACCAATAAACTGTCCACAGTCTGTCTACCCTATGTGAAAGACCTCTCTGAAAAGATATAAAAGATATGCAGCCCATATGACATCAGGACAGTATTCAAGAGTAATACAACACTTCACAAATATCTCCTTCGAGTGAAACCACCAATAGAAGAGAATATGACCAAAGACTGCATGTACTCCATCCCATGCAGCTGTGGTAGGTTATACAAAGGCGAAAAATGTCGCCCTCTCATAATAAGGGTAGATGAACATTGCAAAGCTATGACACGAGGAGCTATTGATAAATCGGGTAAAGCTGATCGTGTATGGAAACATGGAGACCACCTCCCCATGTGGGATGAAGTGAAAATAATAGACAAAGAACACCACTGGAAAATACGAAAACTAAGAGAAGGAGCACATATGCTAGATCACAACAACCTCTCCTAAGCAGACCAAGTGCAGATATGAATAGCATATAGGAACCAGTATTAAGGAAGGATAGAAAAATATTAGATTTATAAGCCCTAAAATTCACTCCATAATTGCTCACGGGCATATAGCGTAGTGGTTAAGAGCATGGGCTACTAACCCCAAGATTCTGAGTTCGATTCCAAGCAGTGACCTGAACAATAATAATATTATCAAGAAATAGCTTAGCAATGAGAACCCAGGTTTGAAATTTCCCCAAGACACCTGAAGAAGGCTGGAGGATATATCAGCCGAAACGTTGTGTTAACAACAAACAAGTGGAGGACAAATATCTGTTGAATGTAAATAATGTACATAATTCCACATCTCTTAAATATAGAACTAATATCCAGTTAATGCTGAAATATTGTGTTGTTGAGAATAGTCAATCACATACCACACAAACAGCCACTCATTTCACAACCTTTTGGTTGTTAGTATCTAATATTTATTTTATTTTATTTCAGGACATATTTCCATTTGAAAGAAGATTTTCTGCAGAGGATACTGCAAGTCTGCCGTGTTAGGTTAGAGATTTATCAACCAATTAATGTCTTCAGAATTAAAGAATAAAACTGTAAAATTTAATGGAGAGAATGTTTCAGAAAGTGAGCAAACGTTACAAGTGTGATATTTGTGGTAAAGTACTGACTACAAAATCTAATTTAGCTATTCATCGGTGCACTCATACTGGGGAAAAGCCATACAACTGTGAAGTATGTGAGAAAGCATTCTCTGTAAAAGCTTATTTAACAGAACACAAGCGTACACACACCGGAGAGAAGCCATTTCACTGTGAAATATGTGGAAAATCATTTTCTAGTAAAGGTTATATAAAGACACACAAACGTGTCCACACTGGAGAGAAACCATACCATTGTGAAATCTGTGGCAAAGCATTTTCAGAGTTCAGTAGTGCAAGAAGTCATCAACTTATTCACACTGGAGAAAAACGATACCGTTGTGAAATTTGTGGCAAATCCTTTTATCAAGTTAATAATTTAACAAGACATAAACGTATTCACACTGGGGAGGAACCATTCAAGTGTGATTATTGTGGGAAAGCGTTTTCTAATGTCAGTAACTTTGAAACACACAGAGGTGTGCATTCGAAGCCTTTCCACTGTGAAATCTGTGATAAAGTATTTTCTGTAAAGGAGTCTTTGACAGTCCACAAACGTGTTCATACTGGAGAGAAGCCATATCATTGTGAAGTATGTGGGGAAGGATTTAGAACTAGTGGTACCTTAATAAGGCATAAACGTACTCACACAGGGGAAAAGCGACACCGCTGTGAAATCTGTGGAAAAGCATTTCCTGAAAAATATGTTTTAACATTACACAAACGTATTCACACAGGAGAGAAACCATATCACTGTGAAGTTTGTGGAAGAGACTTTTCTGGCAGGTGCAACTTAGTACATCACAAACGTATTCATACTGGAGAAAAACCATATCACTGTGAAGTGTGTAGCAAAGCATTTTCTCAAAATGGTAGTTTAGTAAGACACAGACGTATTCACACAGGAGAGAAACCATATCGCTGCTTAATATGTGGAAAAGAATTTTCACTTAAGACCAGCTTAACAACACATAACCGTATTCATAGAGGAGAAAAGCCATAACTAATAGAGGAGAAAAGCTATAACTAATGTGAAATATGCGGGAAAGCATTTCTGAAAAATCTGTCCTGTTAGTTTGTAATAATTCGACCGTGCGAACCAAAGGAGATGGTGACGTTGACGGAAAAGGCTCCTTTTTACCATGTCGCACGGTCGAACACAAAACAAGATATATAAGATAGAAGGCTCGTCGTGAGAGATATACGAGCCATAGTGCCAGTAAAAGAACTTAGGACAGACAACTGATATATATATATTGAGAGTAAGTTTATTAACATAGTGAAACTGTTTGTGTCTGTGTGCATGCATGTGACATATATAAATAACACAGTAGATAAGTCAGGCCTTCGTGTACAAGAGAATGTATACAACAATGTGAAGTAACGGACAGTCGTATAAGCAATATTGTGTGTACAATATGTGAGAGTACAATATGTGTGAGAGTGAGAGGAACACAGATCATAGAAAGAGTGTCTGTAACATAGACTGTAAAAAGTCTTTAAACACTGAGATAGAGTAAACCAGTTCGTATTAGAGTTACACAAGATTTGGAATGTTCATACGCAGGAAGTTGTGGCCAAGTAGCAGAGCTGTGGTATCACAATATGTGTTGAGCGTCGAATGCTGTGACCGTTTACCTGATACGGAATATTCTTGCTGGTTAGTTCTGACTGTTGCTTGTGGTGGAAACAATCCACTCAAACAGTGTTGATATAAAACCGAGTGTGTTGATATTGGTGTGTACCTGGTGGTGGGGTTGCTAGCACACGACATTGTGGTAGACAGTACATAGGTGGTGAAGACGTCTGCGCTGGAACTGGCTGTAGCTGTGTTCTGTATGTGTGTGTGTGGTCAGCGACCAGACCAGTGAGAGATCTGAAATTGAAGACGACTACCGTCGTTGGATCGGGCTTATTTATAGCTGAAATAGGGCTCACCGGAAACCCAGAAAAACTCTCTCTCACGTGACTTTATCTGAAAACCATGATTGGACGTAATCCACCCTTAGCAAGCAGAACATGGGGACAATTGCCGCGCAAATAAGAACCAATCAGAGTGGTGGACAGAAGGGTCCAAGGCAGCCTAAGGCTAGATGTTAGCAGCTTTGTTATCATTTATGATTGAATGCCCGAGAGAGAGGTTTCACTACAAGTTCATAAACTTACTCATAGTGGAGAAAAACCACACCACTGGAGTTAGTGGGAAGGAATTTTCCAATAGTGGCAGCTTAAAAGGGCATATATGTACACACACTGGAGAGAAAGCACACCACTGTGGAATCTGGCAAAACATTTTCTAATTTGAGGTGTTTAATAAGACACAATCGTGCTCATACTGGGGAAAAACCATACAGCTGTATTATTTGTGGTAAATCATTTACTCGTAGTGATTATATATCTACTCATAAATGTACTTTTAATGATGGCGATAAACCTTACCACTGACTTTTGTAGGAAAGTATATTATAAAAACCATATTGTTGTGATATTTGTATTAAGGAATTTATGTATATGAATGTTATTAAATTACTATAAATGTTTATAACATGTTCAGTGTATTCTTTGGAAATTGTAGTGAATTTTTCTTTTTAATGTTACTTGTTAAGTCACATGTATCATGTGATATGGTTAGAGTGAGGAAACTGTTGTTACTACTACTACTAGTAATACAACAGAATTAGGGAGACATAGAACACACCATCTACTGCATGCAGTTGTCTGGTCTCTGTCAAAGGGGCAGGATCAAAGTGTAGAAAGGAGCCAGGACTAAATACAAGGCCATCATAGAGAATGATGCAAATTGGTGTCTGCCCCTTTTACACAAATAAAACTTGGAAAGGACAAAGAAGATAGATATGGCCAACTAACTCATGGTATGATAAGTAAAACTATTAGAGTATCATTGCTTGTTGATACTATTCCTGTTGGTGAACAAGCATATAATATTGGGAAAACCTTAGGTAAAACAGATCTATGGATTAAAGTTGTAGAAAGAACAAGGATCTCCATGAAATCCCAGATCAGGAGAGCAACTGTATAGTGTTTAGGATGAACCCACAGATAAACAGTAGAGTTTGGAATGTAGCATATTGTGTAACGTGTAGTGAGGCATAGTAGAGAAACAGGATGATGATATACACCTGCCGGAAGCTGAAGCAGGATAGAAGCTCATCAGTGCTCAATTTGAGTATGAAGGCTTGGTTAATAAGTAGATGTTAAGACTTTATCACATAGACCATACATGACACTCAGATCATGGAAGGTCCACATGCACAGTATTTGATGAACTGAGCCTGAAGGGAAAATCTGAATGGTTTAACAACATCACCCCCCACTCCATCACACTGCACAGCCTGATGACTAAAGACAGATACAGTATAATACATGAACCCATATACACACACACAAGACATAGTAAATGGAAGGAGAAAAGAAAAAAAGAAAAGACCCACATACAAACAATGTAGTAACGAAACGCATATGCACACAAAACACACTCAGATACAGATGCAAATTGTTGCGCATATATGGATGCATAGCAGAGAAAGACAAAATGGAATAAGCAGAACAAGAAGAGACATGGGATAGAGAGTTACTGAGGAGGTCACAGGAGGTGAGATGAAAGAAACTAGAATAATGATAAAGCTGAGGAGAAGACCAAATATATAGTGTGTTATTTCTTTACAACCCACAAGGGGCTACACACAGAGGGGACAAACAAGAACAGACAAATGGATTAAGTTGATTATATCGATCCCAGTGCATAACTGGTACTTATTTAATCGACCCCGAAAGGATGAAAGGCAAAGTCAACCTCGGCGGAATTTGAACTCAGAACGTAGCAACAGATGAAATACCGCTAAGCATTTCGCCGACGTGCTAACGCTTCTGCAAGTGTGTGTTTAATTGGCAATATATGTATGTTAATATACCAAATTTTAAAATTTTCGGTAAAGTTTAATTTTTAGCTGTTTGGCAAAAGAGACCGATAGAATAAGTACTAGGCATCCAAAGAATAAGTCCTGGGGTCGATTTACTCGACTAAAGGCGGTGCATCAGCATGGCCACAGTCAAATGACTGAAACAAGTAAAAGAGTAAAAAGAAAGCAAAAAGGAAAAGATCCTTAGGATCTATTTTAAAACGGGGGCGCCAGTATTTTCTTAACGAAACACTTTGAAACTTGGGACACTGGTAGAATGTGTCATATAAAACATCTTTTACTCTTAGTCTTCTTAACAAAAAAAAAAGGAATTCGCAAGTTATTCCATGTTAAAGTTGTCGTATTTCTGTAATTTCAACCAATCACTGACGTCTATTCAGTTCAATAGAGTTACTGCTGGGCGGTCATAAAAATGTTATTCCCTGTGACATATTTCATCCGTAATTTATACGCATATATTGTTTATATAATAAATTACGCTGTGCGTATCTATGTGTGTAACAATTTTAGAGTTAGGGTTAGGGGATTAATACGATATACACCGTTACAGCGCTAACTGTTTTCAACTGATTAGACGTGATTAGTAGAAATTATCGAAATAAAACAATTTTTTTACATGAAATAAATTCGAATACAAAAATATTTTTCTGTTCTATAACACAAAATAGATAAGTATACGAAGTTTGAAAGTCTTTCCGTACCAAAAACACTACATAAAACATAAATGAAAACTGGCGGCCCCGTTTTAAAATAGATCCGATCCTTACATTCGAAAACGTAAGTGCTCCTAATGGTGTCGGATGAGAAATGGTGTATCGGTATCAGCATGATAGCAACATAGAATATATCTCGTTTTAATTAAAACCAACGATTTCACTTGAAACGTCGTTGTCCAAAGGAAAAAAAAAAAGAGATAATAGAGAATTACCCTCCGTAGACCACGTGACCATATAACAGCGCCATCTTTGTTTCCCAGAAAACATTTAAAATTATTTAACTGCTCGCGTGTATGAGTTACATTAACAATGGGTAGTTATTGTGGAGAAACACTATATTAAGGTAAGGCAATGTTTATTCATCTTTTGTTTGTATGTATTTAATTTAGATAATTATTTCCCATTCTGGGTCGATATAAAAGGCTTTCTCTTAATTAAGGGCCAACCCAGTTTAACTAACCACGCTTTCGTAACTGACTGTGTTTTATGTTTGTGTAGTGTCGATTGGTCTCTTATACACTCGGCTGTCGTGGATCGGTGTGGAGGTTCCGTGTCCAGAGGAATTAACCGAGCCACGAACGATAGTTTCCTCTTTTAAATGGATTCCAGTTCTTGTTTGGTTCTTTGTTTACCGTTCCAGGAGACATGTCACGCAAAGTCGGTGCCTTTAAATCCAGAATACATACACCGCTTATGGTTTTCAAAATAAATACACTTATAGTTCATAAGAATTGTTGGTTGTTGGCACTCCGTCGCTCCGATCAACGGAACAGCCTGCTCGTGAAATTAACGTGCAAGTGGCTGAGCACTCCACAGACGTGTACCCTTAACATAGTTCTCGGGGATATTCAGCGTGACACAGTGTGACAAGGCTGACCCTTTGAATTACAGGCACAACAGAAACAGGAAGTAAGAGTGAGAGAAAGTTGTGGTGAAAGAGTACAGCAGGGTTCGCCACCATCCCCTGCCGAAGCCTGACGTTTTAGGCTATGGAGATTCCGATTCTGAAAAAAAAATTTTCAAAATTTCGACCCCCCCCCCCCCCGGTTTTTATATAGATCCACAGGGTAAACCTAACCCTAACCCTAACACTAGTTTTGAGATTTGGCTGTTATTTCTAGCATGTAAATAGCCTGCGTGGTGGTGGGGGGAATTGAAATTTTTCAAACAATTTTTTTTCAGAATCGGAATCTCCATAGCCTAAAACGTGGGATTCCGTTAAAAAAAAATTAATAAATAAGGGGGGAAAAGGTTCAGATTACATATAGTCCGTCTCTACCAAAAAAAAAAACAAAAAAACTTTGTAGTATTCGTTTCAAACTTGTACGTTCTGAGTTCAAATCCTACCATGGTCAACTTCGCCTTTTATCATTCCGGTGTAGATTTGATCGCGGAACCCCTTCATACTCTAAATTGCTGGCATTGTTCCTAAACGAAAAAACATTTAATTGCATCGTCTTGAACCATTTAGCTGTAAAGAAGTTTATATTTTCCATGTGCATGCATGGCTGTGTGGTTAGCAAGCTGGGTTTACAACCACCTGGTTTCATGTTCAGTCCCACTGCACGGTACTTTAGGCAAGTGTCTTCTACTACAGAACCAGATCAACAAATACCTTGTGATTGAATTTCGTAAACGGATAGTGTATGGAAGACTCGTGTTGAACCGTGAATCCCTACACATCTTTTGGTAAGACTTCCTTTTGTACCCCCTCACCTTTCATCATCATCATCATCGTTTAACGTCCGCTTTCCATGCTAGCATGGGTTAGACGATTTGACTGAGGACTGGCAAGCCAGAAGGCTGCACCAAGCTCCAATCTAATCTAGCAGAGTTTCTACAGTTGCATGCCCTTCCTAACGCCAACCACTCCGAGAGTGTAGTTCGTGCTTTTACGTGCCACCGGCACGAGGGCCAGTCCAGCGGCACTGGCAACGGCCACGTTCTAAAAGGTGTTTTTTACGTGCCACCTGCACGGGAGCCAGTCCAGCGGCACTGGCAACGATCTTGCTCGAATGATTTTCTAAACGTGCCACCAGCACAAGTGCTAGGAGGTAACGATTACGCTCTAATGGTGCCATTTACGGGCCACTAGCACGGAAGCCAGACAGCTGCTCTGGCAATGAACAAGCTCGACAGTGTTGTTAGTGTTCCACTGGCGCGGTGACCAGTCATCGAGTTTATTATTAATATTATTATTATTATTTTTTGACACAAACCCCCTTTTTGGCTACGGAGAATACGAATCTGCAAAAAAAATATTGGCAAAAATTGGAATTCTGAAATTACCCCACCCCCTAATTTTTTCAGGAATTAAAAAATAAAAATGTGGAAAAATACGGAGATTATGATTGATTCTGAAAAAAATTTCCAAGAATTTTTGTAGTTAGAGTTAGGGAATAAAGTGAAAAAGTAAGAAGGCAGGGGGCGAAATTTCAAAATGCCGATATTTGGCAATTTTCCAGAATCTCCGTATCCGAAAATGAGGGTTTTTAGCAAAAACATTTTTTTTTCTTTCTCACTTCATTTTTTCCCTCTCATCCTTTTCTGTCGAAGAGGGTAGGCTCTAAATGTAAAAGTCTCTTCCATTCTTTCCAAGTGTCAAGCTAATACACCTTCTTGTTTTTCCCCCTCACCTGTCTTCGTTGTTTGCATTCCGTGAATTTGAACTATGCATATATACATACATACATCCATATATATATTGTGTATAACAGCGTACGGGATGGTATTTGAACTTCAAAAGAATCACCCTCAAACTAGGAGTCGTCTTATATACCTAGTTTAAAATTTGAACCTTAACTTCCTGTGGTTCAAAGTGGCACCTATGTCAATGGAAAAAAGTGTAAAGTAGTTGCATAGATCCTATAGTATTTTCTTAACGAAACACTAACGAAACACTTTGAAACTTGGGACACTGGTAGAATGTGTCATATAAAACATCTTTTACTCTTAGTCTTCTTAACAAAAAAAAGGAATTCGCAAGTTATTCCATGTTAAAGTTGTTGGATTTCTGTAATTTCAACCAATCACTGACGTCTATTCAGTTCAATAGAGTTACTGCTGGGCGGTCATAAAAATGTTATTCCCTGTGACATATTTCATCCGGTTTAATCATAATTTATACGCATATATTGTTTATATAATAAATTACGCTGTGCGTATCTAGTTCGGATTCTAGAGTTAGGGTTACGGTTACGGTTAACAGTCTAGTTAGGGTTAGGGTTAGGGGATTAATACGATATACACCGTTACAGCGCTAACTGTTTTCAACTGAATAGACGTCAGTGATTAGTAGAAATTATCGAAATAAGACAATTTTTTACATGAAATAAATTTGAATACAAAAATATTTTTCTGTTCTATAACACAAAATAGATAAGTATACGAAGTTTGAAAGTCTTTCGGTACCAAAAACACTACATAAAACATAAATGAAAACTGTGGCTCCCGTTTTAAAATAGATCCGTATTTTCTTTGTGGTTCTACAACTCAGTATTTTCTACTGATACTCACACATATGTTTGGGAAGCTGGGTCAATAGTAAGGTTATATTAAAATGACAGCACAGAGAACTTAGTGGTCAGACACTGGTCATCATGTGCAACAGCTGACAAATAGCAAATGTTACAATTCAGCCGGGTCCCAGGGTCTGTTCTGTTTACACTGCCTCAGAGTGCTCTCTCATACAGCGCTGAGCCAGTTGAGGGTTTTCAGGACAAGTGTAGTTTATAGTGACTAATCTACCTGTTATGGCAGATTAGAAGCATGATCTGGGACCTTCTGTGATTGGCCAGTTCGTGTTTGTCAGATCAATCACAATAAACCTTACAATTATCTGTTATTTTTAAACACTTACAGACAGAGTTTCTTGAAAAGGCTTGAGTGATCGCTCTTCCAGAAGCAGCAATACTCTCATTGAGTGATCATCAATTTCCAGCAACTGTAAAACCCCCTCATGGCTCCAAGTGACAAATAAAAGACATATGAAGCTGGTTTTAGCTAAAAGTGGTAACATACGCCAAGTCCCACAACAAGTGTGCTGCTACGAGAGAATAATGGTGAAACCAAAAAGACAGTAAGAGTTTGGAGATTAAAATCAGACTTGTTAAGGAGTATTATAATAGGTAATTTACAATATTTGGACACTTTTTGAAAAAAAAAACTGGATAAATTTTAAACAACCAAAACTGCAGAGTTGTTGCATACAAAGTTTACTGATTGAAACTTAGTTAAAATGCTATTGAAATTCAAGAAAAGCAGAGACTTCAGAGACCATTTGGAAAGCTAGAACTCACCTTTAGCTATGAACCTCGCACCTATGGCGCTCGAACAATTTCCCACGAAAACTTGGGGTAGTCTTGTAGTATAGCTCAAAACTCACTTTTTAAATGGAAATCCTGAGGGTTGTCTTGTACATCCAGTCGTATTATATGCCAGTATGTATGGTATATCATCATTATCGTCAACTTTTACTGTCCGTTGCCCATGAGCTGCATGGTTTGACTAGGGCTGGTAAGTTGAGGAGCTGCACCAGACTCCAGTCTGACTTGGCATGGTTTCTATGACTGGACACCCTTCCTAATGGTTGCTTTTATGTGCCACTGAGATGGGTGCCAGTTGCATGACACCAGCATCCACTATGACTACAATTTCACAGGGTTTGATGGGTCTTCTTCTCAAACACAACATATTGCCAAGTCTCCTGACCATTCCTCATTGCCGCTGTAAGGCCCAATGCTTCGCCACTGGTATGGGTGCCGGTTATGCAACACCAGCATCGGTCACATTGTCTCTGTGAGGCCCACGGCTCATCAGGTGCTTTTTACATGGTACTGGCATTGGCCACATTGCCTTCGTTATGCCCAGTGCTCAATTGGTACTTTTTGTGTGCCACTGGCACAGGTGCCAGGTTGTTGACACAGGCTTCGACCACATTGCCTCCATGCAGCCCATCACTCGAAAGATGCTTTCTATGTGCCAATTATGTGATACACATCACCCATGACTACGATTATCATCACCATCATCATCATCCTCATCGTTTAACATCTGCTTTCCATGGGCTGGATGGTTTGACTGAGAATTGGTAAGCTGGGTGGTTGCACCAGGCTCGAATCTGATTTAGCAAGGTTTCTATAGCTGGATGCCCTTCCTAATGCCAACCACTCCAAGAGTGTAGTGGGAGCTTTTTACATGACACCGGCACTAGAACCAGTTAGGCAGCATAGGCATTAGGCTCTCTCAGGTGGTGCTTCTTTATGTGCGCATGTGTGTGTGCGTCTTGTATTACCTCCTCCTCACTATTACTTGACAACCAGTGTTGGTTTGTTTATGTCACCATAACTTACATTCCCACGATAGAAACCAAGTGAATATATACTAGATTTGAGAAACGGTACTGTGTTCGAGTTGCACCAAACCTTTCGAGGCATTACCCCAGCATGGCCACATTCCACTGATGGAAACAAGAAAAAAATTAATGGAATCAGTTCTATTTCAACTAAAACAAACAATAACTGTTCCTATATTTCCCTGACATTTTTCTGAGGTTCTGAGACACATGAATAGTTAAGGACAAATATATTTGTCTTGTTAGACGGATTTAAATGTAATGTTTGAAACTTTGCTGACTATAATTATGTGAAACATTAATACTGAATGGAAATAATCCAGTGACCATGGGCCCATGACACTACCTCCAACAGAGTATTATTTAAACACTGTCCCAAATAGCAGGAATGGTTTTTTGGTAATTCTTCAGTATCAAGTATATCTATAACAATGATTTGATTCTTTACACATATCATGTTTTCTTCTCATCTCTCTTTCATCAGGAGACTGAGGAAGGAAACAGATTTCGTCCTGAAGAAGATTTGCGTATTTTCTGTTCTCAAAATAACAAAAAGCATTCATTTCAGATTTTGGCAAAAGGCCAGCAATTTGAGGGGAGGGGCCAGTGGATTTACATGAATAAAAGTATTCAGCTGGTATTTATTTCATTGATGGAAAAGAATGAAAGGCAAAGTTGACCTTGTCGGAATGTGAAGATAGATGAAATGTAACTAAGCGTTTAGCCAGGTACACTCAGGATTCATTGAAAGGTGGTAATGGAAGAATTCTGCATATTTCTTATGAAGCTACTTGTGACCATGTGAAATGAAAACTTCTGTTCATCTAATTCTGCCGAGTTTGAATCTTATGAACAATTGATCAGTTTGTTTAATCACAGACATAAACAGGTGATAGAAGCAGACTCTGAAATATGTAGGAAAAGCATTGTTAATTATTGCTGTGAAATAAGATAACAACACTCTCACCTACAACAAATGAGGGAAAGCATTTATTAGAAATGTTTACTTGGAGGAGAATACGTTATACACTCTGGAAAGTGGTTTGCATTAGGAAGGGCATCCAGCTGTAGAAACCATGCCAAAACAGACAATGGAGACTGTTGGGGGCCCTGCTGGTTCCCGTCAAACTGTTCGACTCTCGCCAGCATCAAAAACGGATATTAAATAATAATAATGAGGACTTTGGGAATCTTCTATTAATCCTGAACAGAGACAACATAAATAAAAGTTGTGATTCGCTGATCTATGATTATGAGATATTGTTGAGAATAGTCAATCACAAACAGCCACTCATTTCACAACTTTTTGGTTGTTAGTATCTAATATTTATTTTATTTTATTTCAGGACGTATTTCCATTTGAAAGAAGATTTTCTGCAGAGGATACTGCAAGTCTACTGTGTTTGGATAGAGATTTATCAACCAATTAATGTCTTCAGAATTAAAGAATAAAACTGTAAAATATAACTGAGAGAATGTTTCAGAAAGTGAGCAAACGTTACAAATGCAGTATTTGTGGTAAAATACTTACTACTAAATGTAATTTAGCTATTCATAGGCGCACTCATACTGGGGAAAAGCCATACCACTGTGAAGTATGTGAGAAAGCATTTTCTACAAAAGCTTATTTAACAGAACACAAACGTACACATACAGGGGAAAAACCATTTCACTGTGAAATATGTGGAAAATCATTTTCTAGTAAAGGTTATATAAAGACACACAAACGTGTCCACACTGGAGAGAAACCATACCATTGTGAAATCTGTGGCAAAGCATTTTCAGAGGTCAGTAGTGCAAGAAGTCATCAACTTACTCACACTGGAGAAAAACGATACCGTTGTGAAATTTGTGGCAAAAGATTTACTCAAGTTAGTAATTTATCAAGACATAAACGTACTCACACTGGGGAGAAGCCATACAGGTGTGATGATTGTGGGAAAGCATTTTCTAATTTGAGTGAATGTGAAACACACAGAGGTGTGCATTCGAAGCCTTTCCACTGTGAAATCTGTGATAAAGTATTTTCTACAAAACACTCTTTAAAAGTACACAAACGTATTCATACTGGAGAGGAGCCATATCATTGTGAAGTATGTGGGGAAAGATTTAGAACTAGTGGTACCTTAATAAGGCACAATCGTTCTCACACAGGGGAAAAGCGACACCGCTGTGAAATCTGTGGAAAAGCATTTGCTGAAAAATATCTTTTAACATTACACAAACGAATTCACACAGGAGAGAAACCATATCACTGTGAAGTTTGTGGAAAAGACTTTTCTGATCGCAGCAGCTTAAGAAATCACAAACGTATTCATACTGGAGAAAAACCACATCACTGTGAAGTCTGTGGCAAAGCATTTTCTGTAAATGGTAGTTTAAAAAGACACAGACGTATTCACACAGGAGAGAAACCATATCGCTGTTTAATATGTGGAAAAGAATTTTCACATAAGAGCAGCTTAACAAAACATAACCGTATTCATACAGGAGAAAAGCCATAACTAATGTGAAATATGTGGGAAAGCATTTCTGAAGAATCTGTCCTATTAGTTCATAAACACACTCATACTGGTGAGTTTGTGGGAAAGGATTTACAAACAGAGGTACCTTAATAAGGCATAAACGTGGTCACCCAGGGGAAAAACGACACCAATGTGAAATCTGCGGGAAAGCATTTCCTGAAAAATTTGGTCTAACATTACACATATCACTGTGAAGTTTGTGGGAAGAAATTTTCCAATAGTGGAAGCTTAAAAAACAAAGAGACCTGCACACTGGAAATTTGCAAAATCTGTGGCAAAATATTTTCTAACTTGAGGTGTTTAATAAGACACAATCATACTCATACGGGGGAAAAACCATACAGCTGTGTTATTTGTGGTAAATCATTTAGTTGCAGTGATTATATATCTACTCATAAATGTACTGTTAATGATGGAGACAAACCTTTCCACTGACTTTTGTAGGAAAGCATATTATAAGAAAGAATTTTATTCCAAAATATCATCAGACTATGGATGACTAAATTACAACAGATATATAGCCCATTGTTTTTATTGTAGTGCATTGATGTACCATTCAAAACTTTTTATTCTTTAAAGAATTTATGTATATGAATGTTATTAAAGTGCTGTAAATGTCTATAAAATGTTTTGTGTATTCTTTGGAAGTTGTAAATTTTTCATTTTTGATGTTACTTGTTAGGTCACATGTATCATACAATATGGTTAGAGTGAGAAAATTGTTGTTACTACTACTAATACTATTAGCAAAGCAACAGAATTAGGGAGACACAGAATACTCCATCCACTGCACACAGTTACCTAGCTGCTGTCGAAGAGATAGTATTAAAGTGTAGAAAGGAGCCAGGGCTAAATACAAGGCCATCATAGAGAATGATGCAAATTGGGATCTGTCCCCTATAGACAAGTAAATCCTGGAATAGCATGGAAAGGATGAAGATCGATAGGTAAGGCCAACTAACTCATGGTATGATACCTAAAACTACCAGAGTATTATGGTCGTAGATGATATCCTTGTAGGTGAACTAGCATATGTTTTTGGGAAAACCTTAGATAAAATGAATCTATGGATTAAAGTAGTAAAAAGGCCAGAGACCTCCAT
Organism: Octopus bimaculoides; assembly: GCF_046866305.1. NCBI lineage: Eukaryota > Metazoa > Mollusca > Cephalopoda > Octopoda > Octopodidae > Octopus > Octopus bimaculoides. The sequence continues at coordinate 9,260,744 of NC_142933.1, forward strand.
AAAATACCAGATCTGTGAAACGTATGCATTTGAATGAACCACCTGTAAGGAGAGCAACTGTATAGTGTGTAGGATGAACCCACAGATAAAGTGTAAAGTTAGGGGTGTAGCGTATAGTATAAGGTGTAGTGAGGTATGGAAGAGAAACATGACGACTATATACTGGTGGAAGGTGAAGGAGGAGAAAAGCTAATCATCAATAAGTGGAAAGTCGTGTTTCACTGTTGATCCATCAGAAAGATCAAAGCTGGTGACTGCACTCATTCTTTTAGGTGTATGTCCATCCCTATCCCACATGGCCCTGAAAGCTTTTTACCCATAGCATCACTACAGCCGTTCAGACACAACAACTAGAATGCTTGAACCAAACCACCCGTCCCTGCAAACTAGATAATCCTTACTCAGTTTCTAAACTCCGCCATGCACACGCACACAGGCCTAGTCCTAAAATATCTGTTTACTGCAAATTTACCAAGTCCAATAACTCTGACAAAGTGTCCCTTCAGTTACCTTCTGCCAGTACCCCACACAAATATACCCCATTCTCAATCTTCAATTCTCACCAAACTTTACCTTTTCAATCTTCAATTCCACCATGCACACACAAAGACGATGGCCCGGAGTACCATAGTTTCCCCGCAAACATGCCAAGGGCAATAACTCTAACAAAGTCCCTTTCAGTTACTTCCAGTCACAACCACAGAAATATTCCCTTTTTCTCTCGCCCTGTTTTTATGAATTTATCTTTAATTAATGTTTACATTTCTAATGATAAGCAACTTCTGAAAGGACAACTCCGAAATATTTCCACTTCTCAAATGCTCAGACATGTGCAGAGAGCTACCAAATTTTGGTTACAATCGAAATGATGCTTCTATATTCTGTACAAATGAGCCTCCTCTTGATCTAATTTTACCTTCTAAACACTTTGTTAACCCTATATCAATTTGTACTCAATCTAAGTACGCTTTTGTTTCCAAAAGGCTTCCTACAGTCTTAACTAGTCAGGAAAATATCTTCAGCAATCACGTGCACAATTTTCTACCAACAAACAGGCCAACTCTAGAGGTGTTTAAGGTTTAAAAGCAACCAGAAATCTTTGATAATATCTTTAACTAATTTTAAAGTCGACGTGCATTTTCCGTATTTCCCAAAAATTTCAATTTGATCTTAATGGGAAAAAAGTGTCTGTTTTTTTCATTGATATTCCATATTTTGATAAAAGAACTTCGCGTGAAGAGGAATCTCTCCAAATTCAATTTTAGCCCTGAAAAGATGGGATGCAATACAAGTGTAGAATGAATATCTTCTGTGAAAACTGAAGGTTTTTCACGCCAAAGATTACGTTCCAGTCGATCCGATCAACAGAACAGCCTGCTCGTGCGATTAACGTGCAAGTGGCTGAGCACTTCACAGACACGTGTACCCTTAACGTAGTTCTCGGGGATATTCAGCGTGACACAGTGTGACAAGGCTGACCCTTTGAATTACAGGCACAACAGAAACAGGAAGTAAGAGTGAGAGAAAGTTGTGGTGAAAATGTACAGCAGGGTTCACCACCATCCCCTGCCGGAGCCTCGTGGAGCTTTTAGGTGTTTTCTCTCAATAAACACTCACAACGCCCGGTCTGGGAATCGAATCCGCGATCCTATGACCATGAGTCCACTGCCCTAACCACTGGGCCATTGCGCCTCCACCAATACAACAGCTATACAACAGAAAATATTCCACGCTAACCGTTGCCGGTTACTTCAAGTGAAACTCTTCTGACAAATAAAGAACGTAAGAAAGTTTAGTCTGCAGATCACGTGACTTGAAGTGACCAATAGAATTCATATAACACCGCCGTCGTAATCTATTTCAGAAGATTTACCGAAGCTGAGTCGTTATGGCAAGTGCTATAAATGGTTTAGCAGCTGTTGTCTATGTTTGATGTTAACAATGGGTTGTTATTCAGGAGAAGCAATGTATTAAGGTAAGAGAACGTTTGTATGTGTTTAATATAGGATAATTGCTTTGCATCGTGGTTCGATGTAAAAGGCTTTCCTTTAATTAAGAGTCAACCCAATTAACGCGCCCTTTCCCTTGTAAATTGCTGTTATTTCGTTTGTTTGATGTTGTCTCGCCTCTGACGTGGATAGGTGTGATGGTTCTGTGACCAGGTACACATTTGCTGGTAAATATCAGAAACTTTCCCGTGACTGGAGAGTTGTTTCAAAAAATTTACTTGGCCGTGAACGGCCGTTCCTTCGATGTAACTCGACAAAACCAAAACAAACACTCGACTGTTTCCGTGACAACTCGACAATTCACTTTGGATATCTCCCTGACGGCTAAGCACGAACCACGCACACACAACCCACTACCTTTCTCCTCCTCGTTCCATTTCAGTAACACTCACGAAGACATTCGAAGTGAATTGTCGAATTGTCATGGAAACAGCCGAGTGTTTGTTTTGGTTTTGTCGAGTTATATCGAAGGATTACCCCCTTTCGTTTATCTGATCGCTGGAAAGAGAAATCGATACCAGTTCTTGGTACTTAGGAGATATGATAGGCACAGTAATCTAGCTAGATTTTTGAGTCGGTGTCCTTAAATCCAGAATATATACACCGCTTACAATTTTTCTAATTCACTGCCTTCTAAACAGACATGAAAATATATACGTATTAGGCAGTATATCTAGTTTCTAGTACACTGGTGTATTACGAAATTGTTTTCAAAATAAATACTTGACGGTTCTATTGACTTACAGTTTATCAAAATGATGCAGTAGTATTCAACGAATGCTTTTATCTGTCAGAAAATATTTCTCTTATTGGAGGGATTTAATGTAATGTTTGAAACTTTGCTGCCTAGAATTATGTGAAACATTGATACTGAGCGGAAATAATCGAGTCACCCTGGGCCCATGACACTACCTCCAACAGGGTATTATTTAAACACTGTCCCAAACAGCAGGAATGGGTTTTTGGTAATTCTTCAGTATCAAGTATATCTATAACAATGATTTGATTCTTTACACATGTCATGTTTTCTTCTCATCTCTCTTTCATCTGGAGACTGAGGAAGGAAACAGATTTCGTCCTGAAGAAGATTTGCGTATTTTCTGTTCTCAAAATAACAAAAAGCATTCATTTCAGATTTTGGCAAAAGGCCAGCAATTTGAGGGGAGGGGCCAGTGGATTTACATGAATAAAAGTATTCAGCTGGTGTTTATTTCATTGATGGAAAAGAATGAAAGGCAAAGTTGACCTTGTCGGAATGTGAAGATGGATAAAATGTCACTAAGCGTTTAGCCAGGTACACTCAGGATTCATTGAAAGGTGGTAATGGAAGAATTCTGCATATTTCTTATGAAGCTACTTGTGACCATGTGAAATGAAAACTTCTGTTCATCTAATTCTGCCGAGTTTGAATCTTATGAACAATTGATCAGTTTGTTTAATCACAGACATAAACAGGTGATAGAAGCAGACTCTGAAATATGTAGGAAAAGCATTGTTAATTATTGCTGTGAAATAAGATAACAACACTCTCACCTACAACAAATGAGGGAAAGCATTTATTTGAAATGTTTACTTGGAGGAGAATACGTTATACACTCTGGAAAGTGGTTTGCATTAGGAATGGCATCCAGCTGTAGAAACCATGCCAAAACAGACAATGGAGACTGTTGGTGGCCCTGCTGGTTCCCGTCAAACTGTTCGACTCTCGCCAGCATCAAAAACGGATATTAAATAATAATAATGAGGACTTTGGGAATCTTCTATTAATCCTGAACAGAGACAACATAGATAAAGGTTGTGGCTCGCTGATCTATGATTATGAGATATTGTTGAGAATAATGAATCACATACCACATAAACAGCTATTCATTTCACAACTTTTTGGTTGTTAGTATCTAACATTTATTTTCTTTTTCTTTCAGTACATATATCCATTTGAAAGAAGATTTTCTGCAGAGGATACTGCAAGTCTACTGTGTTTGGATAGAGATTTATCAACCAATTAATGTCTTCAGAATTAAAGAATAAACCTGTAAAATATAACTGAGAGAATGTTTCAGAAAATGAGCAAACGTTACAAATGCAGTATTTGTGGCAAACTACTTACTACTAAATGTAATTTAGCTATTCATAGGCGCACTCATACTGGGGAAAAGCCATACAACTGTGAAGTGTGTGAGAAAGCATTCACTCAGAAAGCGAATTTAATAGAACACAAACGGACACACACAGGGGAGAAACCTTTTCACTGTGAAATCTGTGGAAAATCATTTTCTAATCAAGGTTATATAAAGAAACACAAACGTACACACACAGGAGAGAAACCATTTCACTGCGAAATTTGTGGCAAAGCATTTTCACAGTTCAATAGCGTAAGAAGTCACCGGCTTATTCACACTGGAGAAAAACGATACCATTGTGAAATTTGTGGCAAAACATTTTCTCAAGTTAATAATTTAACAAGACACAAACGTACTCACACCGGGGAGGAACCATACAAATGTGATGATTGTGGGAAAGCATTTTCTAATGTCAGTAACTTTGAAAGACACAGAGGTGTGCATTCGAAGCCTTTCCACTGTGAAATTTGTGGTAAAACATTTTCTGTGAAAGAATCTTTGACAGTCCACAAACGAGTTCATACTGGAGAGAAGCCATATGATTGTGAAGTATGTGGGAAAGGATTTACAATTAGTCGTACCTTAATAAGGCATAAACGTACTCACACAGGGGAAAAGCGACACCGCTGTGAAATTTGTGGAAAAGCATTTCCTGAAAAATATGTTTTAACATTACACAAACGTATTCACACAGGAGAGAAACCATATCACTGTGAAGTTTGTGGAAAGGACTTTTCTGGTAGGTGCAGCTTAAGAAATCACAAACGTGTTCATACTGGGGAAAAACCACATCACTGTGAAATCTGTGGTGAAGCATTTTCTGTAAATGGTAGTTTAATAAGACACAGACGTATTCACACAGGAGAGAAACCATTTCATTGTATAGTATGTGGAAAAGAATTTTCACTTAAGACCAGCTTAACAAGACATAAACGTGTTCATACTGGAGAATAATCACACTAATGTGAAATATTTGGGGAAGGATTTTCTGAAAAATCCGTCCTATTCATAAATGTACTAATACTGGAGAAAAACCATATCACTGAAGTTTGTGGGAAGGAATTTTCCAATAGTGGCAGCTTAAAAGGGCATATACGTACACACACTGGAGAGAAAGCACACCACTGTGGAATCTGTGGCAAAACATTTTCTAACTTGAGGTGTTTAATAAGACACAATCGTACTCATACTGGGGAAAAACCATACAACTGTATTATTTGTGGTAAATCATTTACTTGTAGTGATTATATATCTACTCATAAATGTACTTTTAATGATGGAGATAAACCTTTCCACTGACTTTTCTACGAAAACATGATATAAAAGCATCTTATTATGATATTTGTATTAAAGAATGTATTTATAAGAATGTTATTAAAGTGCTATAAATGTTTATAACATGTTTTGTGTATCCTTTGGAAATTGTAGTAAATTCTTCATTTTTAATGTTACATATATTAAAAACATAGGTCACATATATCATATGATATGGGTAGAGTGAAAAAACTTGTAACTACTAATACTACTACTAGTAATCCAACTGAATTAGTAAGACATACATCTGATCTTTGTATACCAAAAGGATCACTACTGACTACCTACCTACCTATCTGTCTATCCCTACATACACATATCTATATGCTTATTGAATTGAAAATTTTGAAAACGTGGTTTCTTGCATATTCGGAATCTCCGTCATCGAAAACATTGGGGAAAAAATTTCGAAGAAGTTCAAAATTTTAAATGAGGAGGGAAGTGGTGGTGGGTATTTTTTTTCTTTTTTTTTGCATATTCGTAATCTCCGACATATAAAACGTAGGAATCCGAAAAAATTTATTTTCAAAGAGAGGTGCAAAACTGCATTAGCCCCGAAATTAATTTTTTTTTTTCCCATATTCTTAATCTCCATATTTTCCCACGAAGATTGAAAAAAAGTTAAAATGTAAAAATTTGGGATGGGGAGGAGGTAATTTAAAATTTTGAAACACATGGTTTTTGGCATATTGAGAATCTCCTTAACCGAAAACAAGTATCCGCTGAAAAATTTTCAAAAAAAAGAAAAAGGTTGATTTTTTTCGTGCCAGTGTACTTGTAAACATTAACCATATATTGTACTACTATTTCTAAAATCAAAAGCAGCACCTTGTATCTCACATTATCCGGTATCGTTTTTAGATCAGCATTTACCTTCCAACATTTCTACCCTTTCTTAAATTTCATTATTTCTTCTTTTTGACTTTCTGTCACCATCATGCACAAATGCCATCCTATTATGTTTGTACAACCTTCTACGTTAATAAATTCAGCAGTCTTCCACTTTGATATCTTGTTAAGCAATTCCTTGTCTATATCCTTCGTCATCATACATGCGTAACAATTATCACTGGAAGGGGAATTTTGAGCATTTTCGTCTGTTTTTCTTTTTTTTTTCTTTTGCTCTATGTAGGAGGGGAATGGGTGGGGTGGGTATGGTTTGGAGTTCTACTTCACACTGTCCTTTCTTCCGCTTCCTTTTTCTTTCTTCTGCTACTGTCCATTCTTCTTCATTTTTCTTTTTTTCCTCTTGTACCTCATCCCGCTCCTTCTCCGGCTCCTTTCCCTTTTCTTCCTGACCTCCTTGCTTCTGTAGAGGGCAGTGTGCTCTAATGTGGCCTTTTTGGCCACATTTAAAACAACGAGGGATTCTGCCCTCTACCCACACTCTCAAAATCATTTCTCCGATTGTTACTGTCTCCACCAAACTTTCCAGTGTTTTCACTGTAGCCTGTATAATCAGGTCCATTGTTTTGCTTTTCCAAATCGAATTTACTGTTTCTGTGACATGGAGGACGGCTATTTCTTCCTTACTTTCTAGAAGAACAGCCGCCGCAACCCAAGCCACATCTATGTCCAGCAGGATTCCTTCTACCCTAATCTTGGAAGTTCTTCCAAGATAAGTGGGTAGAAGGACTACTTTTTCCGATTTCACTGTGGTTTTGGCATGTTCTTTCACTTGTGATTCTGTCTTAAAATGGACCACAGTAGTTCCATATTTGTTGCCTCTCGCCAGATATGTTATATCTTGCCTTATTGTGCATAATGCCTTTTCTATTTCTTCAGCCTCCATGTGTACTCATTTCTTTTTCTTTCCCAGAATATGCCTTGTAGACGATGTTTTTTTTGTCCATTGCTTCCAATATCTTTTGGGGTGGTGACAACTTAACGTCACCCCCTACTCTGTGAGCCGTTCTTCCATACTTTTCTATATTTGTTAAGTCCACTTCCTTTTTATAAATCTTTCGTCACACATCTGTGACCTCTTCATTTTCTACCCTCTTCCTTTCTTTTCTCTCTTCTATTCACTCACTCACAACCCCTATCTGCCTATCATGATGTCTATCTCTTTCACATTATACACCCCCGTGGATCATTTTCATACAAGCTAATATCCCTTAATTCATTCCTTCAATCTGAAAGCATCATTCAAAATACTCCCTGGATCTACCTGCGATTATACTTTAGGGCCAATACCTTCAGCGCCTCTCCCAACTGAAGAAATCTAACACCACTTTTGACCCAAATCATGCAAAATTCTTGTGGGGCTCATAACGCCTACTCAAGTTTTTACCAAACTGTTAATGTAAAGCAGAAGCAGTATATCTCAAATTTCAGCTTTCAAGTTTAAGAAGTTTAGGAGTTGTAGAGTTTTTAATTTGTTACCACTTAGGCTCTACTTTAAGAAATACCTTCTTCCTTTCCATTTTATTTCTGTGACACTAAAAGCTTTGACTATATGAACTGTTTTTCAGAATTGTGGGCTTATACAACTAGAGTATCTAAAATAATGTCTCATAAGAGAAGTGCTTGTGTCATTAAAAGAAAATCTGGACGAAGAATCTCGTGCGATTTCAAGACTCACATAGGAAAGAAAGACTTGTTCCTCTAGAAGAGCATTCTTTGGAAAACAATTGCAGGATACCAATGAAACTTCAAATTGTTGTTCGCTACCTGTTCCTTGGATGTACCATCAAAGGAAGGGAAGAAAAAACAAAGGAAATCGACACAGGAGCAAAACTTCAGCGTGATCCCAGCATCGGCAAGGGACCTCCGTTACGGAAAGCGATGCCAGCCCTAAACGGCTGCTAACGGCTCCACAATCGACGAGTATAGTCGCTACGTTCTCTTTCCACATCGGCTCACAAGTATACACGTGGGCATTCACCGTCGATGGTGTCCATCAATCCATTATAGGAGCGGACCTCGGACACACTCTCTGCTGGTCGATCTTCAGGGGAAACGACTCATCAACAACAACACGTTTGCTGCTGTTTCTCTTGCAACGTCTACACATGCCGCCCCTCGCATAGTAGCCGTCTCACAGACCAAAATGAATTCTCGAATCTCCTTGTGAGCCACTTGAATCTTGTTACCCTGACATTCTACAACCTGCCATGGGGTGAAGCACCACATCCCCACTACTGGCCCTCGAGTGCACAACTGCATGCGTCGTTTATCATGAGACAGACCTGCGAAGGTTGAGTTTGATAATATGAAAGCTTTGGGTATCGTTCGCCGATCAAGCACCCTCTGGGTACCATGTTGGGGTCAGCAGATATAGCGGACAGATGTGAGTGTATATCGGAGTTACTAAGTGTAGTGGTAAGATGTGAAGGGCCACCAAATGCAGATAGTCAAAATTAAGGTAATGATTGAAAACAAAACATTATTTGTTGCTGTTATGTTTGATGAAACTACGTACAGGTCTTCAAACGAAACCGCAATCGTCACATACTTTGTGATTTGTTGATGAGATGGAAAAGCCTCAAGAAAGGTTTTTGGGATACGTCGATTGCTGACAAGTTCGAAAATTTGTTTATGAATTCAACTGTGGCCAAAAGTTCATCAAACAAATTTATGATGGTTGAGCATTTGAACAGAATGCAAACAAGAATAAACGAAGAATTGAACTGATTCGCAATTAAATTCTAAGTAGGTCATTATTTGTAGTTTCTATTATTTTCTAAAATTTCTCTTGTAACCAATTACAGTCACCATGGCAGGCCTGTCATCAGGGTATTGTTAGTGGGGTACCATCAAGTCCACTAGAGAAGAGGATCAAGCCCGAAGCGTAGTCTCTTGGTAGAAGTTCATGTTCTCACATTAAAATTAGTTTATATCACAATCACAGATAGAGTGAGTGGGGGGGAGATAGCATTTGGTGAAGGGGAGAGTAAGGCTCTACTGTCCCATTTTCTGCCTTGGTGACTGGCCTGCACTATGGACTGCATGCTTTTGTAGAGAAACGACCGTGCGAACCAAAGGAGAATGGTGACGAAATGGAACAGGCTCCTTTTTAACGCGTCGCACAGTCGACACAAAAATATATTATAATACTATAACATAGAGAACTCACATGTGAAATGCGAGGAAATTTGCCAGCAAGGAAAAGATAGAGACTCAACCGGTAAAGATGTATAACAGTAAGGTTTATTGGTTGTCAACTAGAATGTCTGTGTGAGTGTGAATGCGACATAATAAAACACAATATAGGACAGGCCGTCATGTAAACAAAAGAGTGTATGTATACAAATATATGTATGTGAATGCAAGAGATACAGAGCATAGAAAAGAGTCTGTAACACGGATAAGAAATACCAGTTCTCAGTTAAGGTACACAGTAGTTTGAAAGTCTGTATATAAGAGGTTGAGGCATTGAGGCAGAGCTAAGTCACTTGTCGTGCAGTTGAGGCTTCTATGCCGAGCCAGGCTACTTGATACAGGGGTTTCTCGCAGGTGTCGAATTCTGGCTGTTATTTCGTGGTAAAACAATTCACACAAACAGTAGTGTTGAGAGAAGCTGCGGTTGCTGTTGGTAGCTTGTGTACGTAGAGGCGTCGTGTTGACGTTGGGGACGAAGCTTGTAGTAAACAGTTGAACGATGGTGTTGATGTCGTCGCTGGAAACTGGCTGGTTGGTGTTACGTGGTCAACGACCAGACCTTAAAAGATCAGAAGCCGCGACAAACTGGCGGGGATAAAACAGGCTATTTATAGGTACAGAGAGGCTCCATAAACATTAGAAAAACACTCTCTCACGTGACCTTATTAGATGGCCACGATTGGTCGGTATGCACCCTGGCGCGAAACAGAACTGGAGACAAATGCCGCGCAAATGATAGTCAGTCAGGGTGATGGACACAGCAGGGTCCAAGGCGGGAGAGAGATAGATGTTACCCGCTACGTTCGCATTTGTAAATAAATAACCGAGAGAGGTGGTTTCACTACACTTTGGTTTCCAAGCAACGTCTTTTATATACTTCTACACCAAAGAACATTTAACATCCTATCTAATATTAAAAGATATGTAGTGAAACTACCTATCGCCATTAGATACAAAACTACTATCGCCATTACATACAATCGTCTCATTTAAATATAAACAAGCGCGGGCGTAGCGGAAAACACATTCCTTGTCATCACGTGACTGATTATTATTTGAAGCGGCAAATTCTTCGAACCGTTCACGCCAGAACGCAAACTGACCAATCACAGCCCTTAATAAGGTCACGTGATAGTGTTTTTCTACTACGGTCTTGGACCCCCTATTTTGTTTTAAATAGCTTTAATTCAGCGGCCAAATTCGTCTCGGTTCAGTTTCTCTATAGAGACTGTTCCGTGTACCACACAGCAGCAGCAGCAGTTCCAGCAACTACATCAACAGCTTCGTCCAACGATGACCACCAACGCCGTCGCCACACCAGCAACACGATTCTACGATTACTACTAACCAGCATCAATCTCCACCAGCGTCAACACGACTTACTATGTACACCAATCCAAACCACCGCGGCACATCTCTCTCTTCGATTCTGTTTGGTGACTCAGCTTCACCACGATAAATAAACAGACAAGAGTTTCAGCCAGCGACGAACATCTGTATAACAAGAATCTGGCCCGGCATGGAAGCCACGACATCACAACTAGTGATCAGCACTGCAACACACAGCCTCAACTCCTTTCACATACAGACTCATCCTATTGTGTACTCAAGAACTGGTATAAATGCTCACGTGTTACTGACTCTTTCTATCTGCTGTAATATCTCACATACACATACATGTATCACTCACACTCACTCTTTTCTTTGTATGACGGCCTGTCTTTTATTATGTTTTTATATGTCGCATTCACACTCACACACAGACATACATATTAACGACACAATAAATATCTCTGTTATTCATCTCATACGGTTGTGTTTATCATCTTCTATCGTCTTCCTTTTACTGGCCATATGTTATCGTAGTATAACATATTTGTATATCATCTTTGATATAATATTCTTGTGTTCGACCGTGTGACGCGTACTAAATAAAAGGAGTCCTGTTTTTCCATTCGTCACCATTTCTCTTTTTTGAGTCCGAACGGTCGTTCTTACAGATACTCCACTGTTATATTCTATTCACTTAACTCCAATAATTTATCTATTTCAGGTTCATTTCATATAATCCACCCCACCTCCTTAGCAACCAAATTTCTGCGCATTTTCTTACTTCTACCCCACTTATTCCATATCCTTTTATAGGTAGGGTGTATATGTGCATGCATGCATGTACCTGTGTATGTATATGTATGTGTATGTATGTATGCGTATGCACGTGTGTGTGTGTAACGGGAGAAGTCAATTCGTAACGATTGTGATTAATTTGTAAACAATAATATGGAACGTCGAAGTCGTCACCAATTTCTAATGGTTAGTTCTTTGTTGAAGTCGAGGGTCACCAGTTTGTAATTGATGCCTGCTATGGTGCAACGCCGGCATCACCAATTGTAATGGTTTGTCGTTAGTTGATTGCCATTATGTAAAGATGAAAGAACAGTGATTGAAGTTGTAAAGAAAATATTTATTTACCGTTACATTGTATAATACTTTGCCTCGACGGGCAGGTGATAAAATCGCAAAGCATGCGAAGTAAAGAGAGATGTCGTAGATTTTTCTTGTATAGTTTGTGTTTGTGTTCTCATCATTGTGTAGTAGTAATTACAGATAGAGATGGAGTGATGGTGTAAGAGAAAGTAAAGTGAGCCAGTAAGAGTGAAGTTGTGTCTCATAGTTAGCTGATTGTAACCTTCTTTCTCCCTCTGGCCGTTTGTCTTTAGTCGCAGCCTGCTTGTGGCCATGACTCTAGTTGGTCTCTGTTCACTAACTGATGGTTGCTCTCACCAACTGCGTTCTCACCAACCGGGTTCTCACTAACTTTTGCTTACGGAGTTCTTGTTTTTATAACTATCCAAGATTAGTCAGAATGATGGACACATTGTTGATAACAATAGATTTCATTAGAGGTCTGTGATATCTCTATTCGAGCTATTGGTGAAATAGAAGAGGTTAGAAAGGTCAAGTGACAAAGACATTATTCCGGCCTAGCGAAGGCATGTAGCAAATGTAAATGCTGTTACTCACAGAAAAATTATCGTTTTACCGTGAGAAAAGTGCTGTTGAACTGTTAATTGAAATTTGACTATCGAGGATCGAATCCACACTATGCCTGCATGATTCACAACACACACACACACATATGCTTTTGTGTGTGTGTTATGCATATGTATATATGTATATGTAGGTATACATATATGTAATACATGTAAATATATATATATATATATATATATATATATACATACATGTCTGTTGTATATATACATGTGTATGTGTGTTTGTATGCATACGTGTGTTATATATATATATATATATATAACGCACGTTGCCAGAGCACCAGCTGCCTGGCTTTGTGCCGGTGGCACGTAAATAGCACCATTTGAGCGTGACCGTTACCAACGTCGCCTTCCTGGCACTTGTGCCAGTAGCATGTGAAAAGACATTCAAGCGATGTCATTGCCAGTGCCACTGGACTGGCTTTTGTGCAGATAGCATGTAAAATACACCATTTCGAGCGTGGCCGTTGCCAATACTCTATAAAAGTTAGCTCAAATTTCTGCCAACAGAAGCAGAAAAAGCAGTCAAACCACCTTCAAATCCCAACTACTGACTTAAAGAAAGGATGGACATGTCATGGCATGTTGTTGAGCCAATGTTGCTATGGTAGCTGGTTGTTTGCTGTGCTGTGGTCGAATTGGCAAATGAAAATATGTTTCTTGAGCTGCATCAAAAGATAACTGAATTAACACCCACAAACCTTTGGAAATATGCAGTGCGTGAGAAGACCTGGCAAGCCGAGTGAGACCATAATCCGTAGCCTCTGCCAGAAGTGTAGCCAGCTCACTTATTCATATCTTTCCTTCATTGGACACTAAACTCTGCTTGCGAAGACCTGTTGAGGCAAGTGAAATCGAAATCGAACCAAATTCGACGACTGGCACCCATGCCAACCTCTCCTTCATAGGACACTAAACTCTGCTTGCGAAAACCTGTTGGGGCAAGTGAAATCGAAATCGAAATCGTAATTGAACCATATTCGATGACTGGCACCTGTACCAGTGGAGCACTAACAGCACTGTCCGAGCGTAATCATTGCCAGAGCAGCTGACTGGCTTCTATGCCAGTGGCACGAAAATAGCACCATTTGAGCATGATCATTACCAGCGTCGCCTTACTGGCACTTGTGCTGGTGATGTCGTTGCCAGTGCCGCTGGACTGGCTCCTGTGCAGGTGACACGTAGAAAACACCATTTTGAGCGTGGCCATTGCCAGTACCGCCTGACCGGCCCTCGTGCCGGTGGCACGTAAAAGCACCCACTACACTCCCGGAGTCGTTAGTGTTACGAAGGGCATCCAGCTGTGGAAACTGCCAAATCAGATTGGAGCCTGGTGCAGCCATCCGATTCACCAGTCCTCAGTCAAATCGTCCAACCCATGCTAGCATGGAAAGCGGACGTTAAACGATGACGATGATGATGATGATGATGATGAAACATTTCACAGATGTGTTTATTGTTGCACAGGAAGACAATCTGCGTTGGCCATTTACTGTTAACAACACAGCAATAATTACAGTCTGGGTGAGAGGTACTGCCCTGAGATTACAGAAAGCTATTGGTACGACAACATGTGGCTAGCTCAACATATCTGAAATGAACTGTGATATTTTTGTGGCGCTAGAGGCTCTTGGTCATCTGTGTTGGTTGAGACATATATCGCTCACCTGCCTTCAACATTCTGCAAAGTGTTTAGGTGCTAAAAGCAGTCTTTTACAGAGTACAAGAAGAATACTCAACAACAGTGCTTTTTTTTCTAGCACCCCTATTTTAAGTAGTTATTATGCCTAGTGCCCACCGAAGTGGCAAGTAAGACATCATGACTAAACTCACTTAACATGGTCGATAGTTTATAAATCTTACTCTAAAAATGGATTGTATAAGCTTTTAACAATGAAATTATTAAGAAATTAATTAAGACAAAATTTGTAAATTTATTTTAAATATTGCAAGTTAATGTCTTCCCTGTGCCTCATGAGATCTCTTTTTATTTTAATTACCATCGCTAGGTTTATCATGTATAATATAATTACTAGCTTGAATATAATTAGAGCTTGAAAAACATATCCTTTTATACACCACGAGGCGACAAGTTTGTGCTGTAATGACTAATTATTGGTAAAATTTAGTATGTTAATTATATTACTTCACTGCCCCCTAATGTCCCCTTTGACATGCCCAGTTCCCCCTGGAGGAGGAGGAGCATACCATCTATGTTGAGAACCTCTGATCTAGAAGATTAAATCACACCATGGATTGATGCTGATTGATACCTTAATAGATCAATCACATGAAGCTTTAATGATTCAGTCATGATGTCTGATCACATATCAAGTAATCTAGTTTCAAATTGCCACTACAGATATATTGGATACATCTGCGGTGAAAATAAAAATGGTATGATTATAACCAGATTTTATAAAGGGTTGGTTCTGCTTCTATTGGTGGTTCAGAAAAGTGGGACCCATACCTATTTGCCAGGTACACACTTAAAAAAAATAAAACGTATGGCGGTGCTTCAGCATGGCCACAGTAATTGGACTGAAACATATAAAAGAATAAAAGAATATCCTGCATAACTTGAAATTTGAAAGGGCACCACCACTGCTGCCACCTACCATGCCTGGAATGCAATCTTTCTTTTATCAGGTCACTCTGTCTTTCTCAGAAGACCTACTCATTTCACGCATATATTTTATCAGAGTTTATGATTAAAATGAATCATAAATAAATAAATTGATAATGCTTTTCTAAGAAAGCTAAAGCTTTCACCACGAAACTTGTTATATTTTGAATTTTGTCTGTAATTCGTTCATTGCACAATGGGTTCCTCTGCATCCACTTCATCAGGTAAGCATCTTTTAAATGATATATCTTTTATTTTTCAATTTTTCACTGTGGCCAGGTTGGGGCACTGCCTTGTAGAAATTTTAGTCAAATGAATCAATCTCAGAACTTATGTTATTTTTTAAAGCCTATATATTGGGTTGGTGCGTAATTATTGCAGTTTTTTTTTTCAACAAATTTTATTCAACAAAAACGATAACAACAGGTAATAGAAACATCTTTAAATGATTATTCTGGAGCATATTCATCATCTAATTTAATTACTGCTTCTCATTTGCTTGGCAGACGGTCAGACCGTGATTTAAAGATGTTTTTGTTAAATATTGTTATTGTTTTTGTTGAATAAAATTTGTTACAAAAAGGCTGCAATAATTATGCACCAACTCAATATATATATATATATATATATATATATATATATATATATATATATCATTCACCATACATTTTTTTTTCTTTCTGTGGAAAAGTGTAGGCTCAAAATGTTTGTAGAACGACCGTGCGAACCAAAGGAGAATGGTGACGAATGGAGACAGGCTCCTTTTAAACGCGTCGCACAGTCGACACAAAAATATATATGTTATAATACTATAACATAGAGAACTAAGAAGTGCCAGTAAGGAACAGATAGAAACGCAACCGGTAAAGATGAATAACAGTAAGATTCATTAGAGCATTAAACTGTATGTCTCTGTGTGTGTGAACGCGACATAATAAAACACAATATAAGACAGGCCGTCATGTAAACAAAGTGGTCTACGTGTACAAATATATGTATGTGAATGCAAGAGATACAGAGTATAGATAAGAGTCAGTAACACGGATAAGAATATATCAGTTCTGTTGAGGTACACAGTTAGATTGTAGGTCTGTATGTAAGAGGTTAAGGTTGAGGCAGAGCTAAGTCACTTGTCGTGCAGTTGAGGCTTCGATGCCGGGCCGGATTCTTGATACAGATGTTCTTCGCAGGTTGAGTTCTGGCTGTTAATTTCGTGGTGAGACGATTCACACAAACAGGGTTGAGAAGAGAAGCTGCGGTTGCTTGTGTACGTGGAGAAATCATGTTGACGTTGGCGACGATGCTTGTAATACGTAGTTGAACGATGCTGGTGATGTCGTCGCTGGAAACTGGCTGGCTGTGTTACGTGTGTGGTCTACGACCAGATCTTAGAAGATCTGTAGCCGCGACAAAGTGATGCGTATAAATTAGGCTATTTATAGGTACAGAATAGGTTCCAGAAAGCATCAGAAAAACACTCTCTCACGTGACCTTACGGTTGGTCGGTTTGCGTCCTGGCGCGAACGGGCTGGAGGCAAATGCCGCGAAAATAAAAGTCAGTCAGGTGATGACACAGTAAGGCGGGAAAGAGCTGTTACCTGCTACGTTCTCATTTGTGAATAAATAACCGTGAGAGAGGTGGTTTCACTACACGTTTAAGACTTTTTCAATTCCCGAGCATTATACTAATACATCTGTTTGTTTTCTACACCACCTGTCTTCGTCTTTTGTTTGTTTTTTTTTTGTAAATTCTCCCTATATATATACACTAGCAGAGGCACCCCGCGTTGCTCGGGAATGAAATTGTTGCTTATATACTGGATGAAAAAAAGCAAAATATGCTGTATAGAAATTTGAGGACATTCTGTAGATGGACTCTCAGATGAATGATGGCTGGGCGCCTCTCATGAATGGGAAAATTGAAGATGCGCCAAAAAGCCTCATTGGTACTTGGAAACTTTTACGAAAATTAAAGTGGGGATTAAATGAAAAAAATGATTTACGTCAATATCTTCACAAGAGTAATTGAAATAAATGGCGATTGTGGAACCCCCCACGCACGCACGCACGCACACACACACACAGAGTATCACACATCAGATGAAATGGACGTGTGTGTGTGTGTGACAGAGAGAGAGAGAGAGAGGTCATGTATACGTACATGCATAAATATGCATAGATCTTTGTGTGCGTGTGTATGAAAGAGAGAGAGAGAGAGAGAGAGAGAGAGTAAATACTATATGCACGCTACGTCAATACCGCAAGTTGACATTGAGGAACCTTTTTTAAAGAAGTGAATCATAAATATAAAGCAATATTATTTATTTTTGATAAAAAAAATCAAATGAAGAGCCTAACATTTATCCGAGGTCAAATTATTCATGCATCACAAGTATGGAAGTAAATGGTGAAGCCGTTTTCACATGATAAGCGAATACACACACATCTCTATTTTATATATTAGAGATAAATATATATTATTGTGTCTGGGGAGAGACATTCTCTTTTAGTAAATAAGTAAATGAGTGGAAATTGCATCAGTGAGTGTGTTGAATAATAAGGCACTAAAAGAGAATGACTTCTCCCAGACACAATAAAATATGCTCTAACACACGAATGCACATATAAATCTGGCAAACTAAATACAAAAACGAAATATTGAATTCTTCCAATTGCAAGTTTTCTTTTCAGGTACACGACACTGCTTTTCCCCTTCCCAGGCTACAGGCCCACACCCCCAACACCCATACTGTTAGGATTGGCACTCTCAACGTCGGCACGCTGAAAGGTAGATCTGGTGAAATTGTTGAGATGCTTGAACGGAGATGCGTAGATATGTGCTGCATCCAGGAAGTAAGATGGAGAGGAGGTTCTGCAAGGTTCCTCACAGGCAAAGAACACAGGTACAAGATTTTCTGGGCAGGGAACACTGACGGGGTCGGGGGCGTAGGAATACTTCTAGCGGAGAAATGGGTGGATAAGGTAATCGAGGTCGTTAGAGTAAGTGACAGAGTACTTAAGATCAGACTAGTGCTTCATCATAGATTAGCTACTGTCATCTCAGCCTATGCACCTCAACCTGGGCTACCAGATGGTCTGAAAGACCAATTCTATGACACCCTCTTGCAAACTACCTCGTCGACGAGTGACAGGGACCTTCTCTTTGTGGCTGGAGACTTCAACGGTCATGTCGGACGTCGTGCTGGGGGCTTCCATGGCATACATGGAGGCTATGGCTTCGGTTCCCGCAACGAGGAGGGAACCAGACTGCTGGAGTTCTGTGATGCAACCAATCTTATGGTCTGCAATACCAACTTCAGGAAACCTGCCAGTCACCTAGTCACCTACCGCTCCGGCAGACACTCTAGCCAAATCGACTACATCCTCGCCAGAAATAGGGAAAGAGGGCGGCTTATAAATGCCAAAACCTACCCTGGCGAAGAATGTACCCCACAACATAGATTAGTAGTTAGCGACTTTGGGATCAAGGCAAAATGGGTGCCCAGAATTAGACAGGCTTGGAGAAGAAGGGTGTGGAAGCTTAAAGACCCTGCAAACGGACAGAGACTTAGAGACAAGTTACTTGAAGCATTTAACGAAATAGAAGGGGATATAGCATCATACAACGTGGAAGACAATTGGAGATTTCTGCGGGACAACCTGTTGAAAGCCACCGACCAGATTTGTGGGTGGTGTAAGGTCCCCTCCCAACCCAGAGTAACGTGGTGGTGGAACAAGGAGGTAGACAGGGCTATTAGACAAAAGAAACAAGCTTGGAAGGACTGGAAGAACGGTGGTAGCAGGGAATTGTACCAATGTGCCAGAAGGGAGGCTAGGCGACAGGTTTATTTAGCCAGAGGGGAAGCAGATAAGGAAAGATTTGCCAATGTTCTGCGCCGTGAGGACCAAAGACTCGAGGTATTTCGTGTTGCAAGACAGTGTAGGAGAGAGAATAGTGATGTTGTAGGAGAGAAATGTGTTCGCATGGATGATGGTACGCTTGCATTAAATGAGGATGCAAAGAAAGAGGTCTGGAGATGCCACTACGATAGATTGCTTAATAAAGAGAATGAATGGGAGAAAGAGAGCCTGCCTTATGTCGACCCAATAGAGGGACCAGCTATCCGAGTTGATAGTACCAGGGTAGATAAAGCAATTAAGAGTATGAAGACCGGGAAAGCCCCCGGCCCATCAGGAATCACTGCAGAGATGCTCAAAATATCTGGCAGTGTTGGCTATAGCCTAGTCACCCGTATTACGAACCAGGTGATACACGAAGGAGTCATACCCTATGACTGGTGTAGCAGCATCATAGTCAACTGCTACAAAGGTAAAGGGGACGCTTTAGATACAAATAATTACAGAGGCATCAAGCTGTTAGATCAGGTTATGAAAGTTACAGAGAGGGTCATAGCCCAACTAATTAGGGAGCGAATCAATTTAGATGAGATGCAGTTTGGGTTCGTGCCAGGTAAAAGCACTACTGATGCCTTATTTCTAGTGAGACAGTTGCAAGAGAAATACCTAGCCAAGGATAAACCTCTGTACCTGGCTTTCGTTGACATGGAGAAAGCCTTTGACAGGGTCCCCCGATCCCTTATCTGGTGGTCAATGAGGAAACTTGGGATAGAAGAATGGCTAGTGAGAGCTGTGCGAGCCATGTACAGAGATGCGGCCAGTAAGGTGAGGGTTGGAAATGAGTACAGCAATGAATTCCGGGTAGAGGTAGGGGTCCACCAAGGTTCCGTCCTCAGCCCCCTATTATTTACCATAGTCCTCCAGGCAATCACAGAGGAGTTCAAGACAGGTTGCCCCTGGGAGCTCCTCTATGCTGATGACCTTGCCCTAATTGCGGAGTCACTATCAGAACTAGAGGAGAAGTTTCAGGTGTGGAAGCAAGGTCTAGAATTGAAGGGCCTTAGAGTCAACCTAGCTAAAACCAAAATCCTAATAAGTAGGAAGGTAGATAAAACACAAACCCCTTCAGGTAGATGGCCCTGCTCAGTATGTAGAAAAGGAGTAGGTAGTAACTCTATAAGATGTACCCGGTGCAAGCTATGGACACATAAGAGGTGCAGCAACATCAAAGGCAGGTTAACTAGCAAGTTAGTTTTTGTTTGTGGCAGATGTTCAGGTGCAATAAAGACTGCAAACAAACAGGAAACAACTTCTATCTCATTCCAGGGTGAAAAACTAGAGGTAGTCGATAGCTTCCGCTATCTGGGCGACCAAGTTAGTAGTGGGGGTGGGTGCGCTGAAAGTGTAGCTGCTAGAATAAGAATAGCCTGGGCAAAGTTTAGAGAGCTCTTACCCCTGCTGGCGACAAAGGGACTCTCACTCAGAGTAAAAGGCAGACTGTATGACGCATGCGTACGAACAACCATGCTACATGGCAGTGAAACATGGGCTGTAACTGCTGAGGACATACGTAAGCTCGCAAGGAATGAAGCCAGTATGCTCCGTTGGATGTGTAATGTCAATGTGAATACCCGTCAGAGTGTAAGTATCTTGAGAGAAAAGCTGAACATTAGAAGCATCAGTTGTGGCGTGCAAGAGAGACGATTGCGCTGGTATGGACATGTGGTGAGAATGGAGGAGGATAGCTGCGTGAAAAAGTGCCACACCCTAACAGTTGAGGGAACCCGTGGAAGAGGTAGGCCCAGGAAGACCTGGGCTGAGGTGGTGAGGCAAGACCTTCGTACATTGGGCCTCACCGAGGCGATGACTACGGACCGAGACCTTTGGAAATGGGCTGTGCGTGAGAAGACCCGGCAAGCCAAGTAAGATCGTTGCCAGTGCCCCTGGACTGGTTCTTGTGCGGGTGGCACATGAGATGCACCATTTTGAGCGTGGCCGTTGCCAGTACCGCCTGACTGGCTCCTGTAGGATTTTCGAGCGAGATCGTTGCCAGTGCCCCTGGACTGGCTTGTGCGGGTGGCACATAAAAGACACCATTTCGAGCGTGGCCGTTTTCGTGCGGGTGACACGTAAAAGCACCCACTACACTCTCTGAGTGGTTGGCGTTAGGAAGGGCATCCAGCTGTAGAAACTCTGCCAAATCAGACTGGAGCCTGGTGTTGCCATCCGGTTTCACCAGTCCTCAGTCAAATCGTCCAACCCATGCTAGCATGGAAAGCGGACGTTAAACGATGATGATGATGATGATGATATATATATATATATATATATATATATATGTATGTATGTATGCCAAATGAAAGACAGAAGATGGAATATACGAGCTGTAGACCATTTGATTTATTATCTAATATATATATATATATATATATATATAAATAAATTTAGATTCAAAGTGAATATGGTACTTAAGTTTAGGCACCAGAATTTAGCATGGTATTATCCAAACAATTCCAAAAAACAAGGTGATCAAAAATCAAAATAGAATTAATTACCAGCCTGTTTGCTTTGGCTAAGTCAAAATGTTTTTTTATATTCTTCCTTCCCATTTGGATTGTTTAAATGTAGTTACAACAGTAATATGTCCTTCAGTTGAAATGAAATTTCAGTAAATTTTCTGTATCTTTGTGCAGCTGAAGATTGCTCTGCATTTTACATTTAATGTAATGTTCGCATTGCTTAAATAATTGGAGTCACATGAAACGATCGTACTGCAGTAACCTTGAATAATCTTGTTGCTTATTTTGATTTATATATATATATATATATATATATATATATATATATATATATATATATATATATATATATATATATATATATATATATATATGCGAGTAGAAATAAATACAAAAAAAGGGTTTTTTTTGTATGATTGTGTATAGAGGAATATATTATTTTGTTTAAAAGAGTTACAACACTGTCTGTTTTTTATGTTTTATTTATATTCCTGCAAAACCAATGTGGGATATAGAATATGGAATATACAATATATAATATAATATACAATATATAATATAAAATAAAAATGGATGGTACTATGAAATAAAGTATTGAATGTCTTATTGAATATATGGAATATGTCTTATTGAATATATGGAATATGTCTTATTGAATATATGGAATATGTCTTATTGAATATATGAAATATTGAGTGTTCAATATAAAGGATTAAATATATAAATATATAAAGGCGAATATTTTCTATACCTTGTGGTATTTCATCATGGCCGGTATGACAGACTTTAACAGACTGTCTGTTAAAGTCTGTCATACCGGCCATGATGAAATACCACAAGGTATAGAAAATATGAAATACCACAAGGTATAGAAAATATGAAATACCACAAGGTATAGAAAATATTCGCCTTTATATATTTATATATTTAATCCTTTATATTGAACACTCAATATTTCATCTATTCAATAAGACATATTCCATATATTCAATAAGACATTCAATACTTTATTTCATAGTACCATCCATTTTTATTTTATATTATATATTGTATATTATATTATATATTGTATATTCCATATTCTATATCCCACATTGGTGTTGCAGGAATATAAATAAAACATAAAAAACAGACAGTGTTGGAACTCTTTTAAACAAAATAATATATATATATATATATATATATATATATATATATATATATATATATATATATATATATATATATATATATATATGGGAGAGTTACAGAGTTTAATTGTGTTGTTTGATGCCTTAAAATATTAATGTAACATAAAAATCCTAAAGAAAACACGAAATGCTCTATTAGGAATTATACATATGGATACCAATATGTTTCATGTAATAATTCCCTTAACTAATAACCGTCAAATTAGTGTTGTATAATTTCTGGTTTGGTAGATAAGTCAGAGATGGAAGACAGAAAAAAACGTCACTTATTAAAGTAACATTAGTGAAGGCATTGGAGAAGAAGTAGTGGATTATCTATATATATAAAAATGAGAATGTGTGTGTCTGTGTGAATCCCTAAAACTCGAGAACTACACAACCAATTTCATTCAAATTTTACACATGCCTTACTTAGGGCCCCGGTTGTGTTTTAGTCAAAAGAATGTTTAACTTCTTGCATAGTTCGAGCCCACGGCAACATAATATCTCCTCCACTATTTAGTATTACGTCTCAAAAGTGAAGCAAAAACACTCATGTCAAATACTTTCACTTTAAAAATGAAACTATTCCACTAACTGAAGCAACCACATTTCGATACTGTAATGACAGATACTTTCACTTTAATGGTGTATATATATATATGTATATATATATATATATATATATAGAGAGAGAGAGAGAGAGAGTGAGAGAGAAAGAGAGAGAGAGAGAGATGTATATGTATGCATATAGATGTATATGTACACGTATATGTATAGATATATATATAGATATGTATACATATATGTAGATGTATATATATAGATGTACATGTAATATGTACACATATACATATATATACATGCATACAGATATCTATACATATATACACCCATCACACACACATACACATACACACAAACTCACACATTAGTAATTTGTCTTCTTATCCAAAACTACGTCAAAAGTACTGAATGGATCTTTATGAAATTTGGAAATTATATTCTATGCATAACGGCCATAACCCCCATGAAAATTCATATATTTTTGATGTTGATGAAATTTTAACTATACATATTACACACAAATAAAGTAATGTTTCTAAAATTTCTTCTAAGCAAAGACGAATACAGTTGTACCATTGGAAGCTATAGGGTCACCCGAACATAACAGATGAGCATTATTTGTAATTCAACGGTACAACAGTGTAAGACTATCCTTTCAGGTATATTTACATTGTGATTTCTGCAATGTGGTGCATAAATTGTCAAGTAAATGAGACGCATCTTTGCCTCCACTGATTCACTTGCAAAGCGTTGAGTAAAACTATTTCGTTGCAGACCTCCTTTGAGTCTTTTTATTATCACTACGACACACATAGTCCCCAGTTGATAACATTGATTTCAAGGCCTTCCCAGATGAGTGACTGGTTGTTCTAAGACATTTATCGATTATAAATTTTTCCGCACAGTTACCTATCGGTATAGTGGTCATTTGCAAACTCTAGAGGTGACACTTTCATTTCCCTTTACTCCAAGCGTCACACGTTGTTATTTCAATTGGGTCATGCCCTTCCAATTGCTATAGATCCGTAATGCATCTTGCAGCTGTGCCTGTCACCTGTATGGTGAGGAATCCTACATTAGGGAGTAGTAACAACTAGGCTAGGGTAGCTGACTGATTATCATGATCATTCGTCTTTTGGTTTCCTGTAGCTTTGCTCTCTTTTACAAACCCAGTGTTACGTGTCAAAAGTGAAACAATAACATCACTCTACTGTAATGTCAGATATTTTCACTTTAACACTGAAACTATTCCACTATTTCAGTATTACCTGTCAAAAGTGAAACAGTAACATGTCGCTACTGTAATTTCAAATACTTTCAATTTCATACTGAAACTATTAAAGTGAAACTATACTCTCACATATATACAAGCGTACTATAAGACCCAAGTTAAAACCATTCCTAACAATTCAACTTCTCTGGTTGACATTAACACCCCCACCCCCAATAGGGGCCTTCATTCCTACATTTTAGAACTCCATGAGCTCTATTTTTCAGGAGCAAAATCCTTTTTACAGGTTCCAGAAAACTGAAATTTTGGAATATGCACATAAAGATCAATAGTATGGGATACATGTCTCATGATTAGAATTTTTTAGGGTGTGTAAAGAGGGAAAGAACCCTCATGTGCAATTTTCATGAAATTCGAATCATATGTATTCCAGTTCCTTACACAAAATATAACAGAAAAGTCTCATTCTTCAATTGCATGTAACACGGGCAATGCCGGGTATCTCTGCTAGTATTGATATATTTGGACACAGATGGAATATTGAATGCTACTGTTGTGTTGTAAATGTTTCAAATCATATTTTATAAATGAAATTATAACATCTCTGGCTTTTTTAAAATGAATGCATCTTTGCTGGAATAGTGACGATGAAGGCCTTGGTGAACGGACAGTATTGAAGCAGTGGGGAAAACATCAGTCAATGAGCTTCAATGATGGAGATAAGAAAGGAACAAACATTAATGTTTACACAATGCTTAAATATTCCTGTGAAATAGTTGAAGAAATGAAATCTGAAATGTGATCTACAATTGAATATTGTATGTCTTTCTCTCTTTCATAACACAATTCATTGCTTACAAGATTTGTCAAGCTACTTTGGAAATTTCACTAAGCAATGCTGATATTATAAAAGTGTTGTCTACCATAAGTAAAGATAATGACCTCTATCTTAAACCCAAGAATTCTATAAATGCTTCTATGTTATATGGAATGATAACTATCATTCTGGGAGCATTACTAGGAATCCATGGTCTTCTTATTGGTAAGTAATCAATATTTATATTTTCATTTTGGCAAGAGCTTACATTATATGAAAATGTTTCTTATTGTTTACTATTGATATATTTTCTTGGTTTGTAATAATTCAATTGACATTACTTATGTGGCTTCAAGATTGCTGTCTTGATTTTGTCTCCTCAGTATCATTCACATGAGAGAGAGAGAGAGAGAAAGAGAGAGAGAGAGAGAGAAAGGCATTTTCTAGAGTTTCCAAAGACCTTTTCTATGAATACATTGTTACTGGTTCAATATGACATGTTATTTTGTGTAGGTCACACATTATGTGCTTGTTACAAATTGTAACTGTAGACATTCAGGAAGTTTCCCACTCAAGTATGATTTGATAGATGTATATACATACATGTGAATGAGTGGGTCTGTATGTGCAATAGCTGTCAAATAAGCATCCCCACCCCATCATATAAGCAATGTCACACATTTTGAATCTCATGAAATAGGTCTGGCCATAGGAAAATATTAAATTACTTGGAAATAGGTGAGGGTTGGTGACATGAAGGTCATGTGGACATAGAAAATTTGTCTCAACTGATTCTGCCTGACCCATGTGAGAATGGAAAAGTGGAAATTAAAAGCATGAAGGTGATGAAAATAATATATATGCTCTAATTAAATGAAATAGGTGTAAACTTAATTTAAATTGGTATCATATAAGAATGTTAGATTCATATTTGAGAAATGTCCAGATAAGTGCAGGAGTGTCCATGTGGTAAGAAGCTTGCTTTTCAACCACATGGTTCCAGGTTCAGTCCCACTGTGTAGCACCTTGGGTAAGTGTCTTCTACTATAGTCTTGGGCTGACCAAGGCCTTGTGAGTGGATTTGGTAGATGGAAACTGAAAGAAGACTGTGATATATATATATATATATATATATATATATATATATATATATATAAAAATTATTATTTATATATTTGTGAAATTTTCTGGAGAACATTATTTTTCTTTGTGGTTGGGTCATTGACGACCTCTTTCTAGCATATTGGATGTCCACTTGGTTGGTCATCCCTTCTTATATATATATATATATATATATATATATATATATATATATAGGGAGAATTCACAAAAAAAAAAAAAACGAAAGACGAAGACAGGTCGTGTAGACAACAAACAGATGTATTAGTTTAATGCTCAGGAAGTGAAAAAGTCTTTAACGTTTCGGGCCTACGCTCTTCAATTGAAAGGAACACAGAAAGAAATAAGGAGAGAAAATAAAGAATGTGTAGTGGATAGCGATCTATCATGGCAAATGATTTATATAACCTTTCATATATTCCTGTTTTCCACATAGATCATAATCCTACACCCCCCCCCCCCCCCATCCGTTCTTTATTATCTATCTATTTCTTTACCATGTAAACATCGCCCGCTGGCTCACGGTATGCCCACTCCGCCCCCTCCACCAGTACCGGAAGTTCTTATCCTCTGTCATCCTTGGTTGTCTCCTGCGAACACTTCTAAGGGCCTAATACCATCCCCTCCCCTACCTAGGGTTTTATTGATCATGTAGCGCATAAAGATGGTGTAGTGTATGCAGGCTGTAGGTATTGTTTGTTTATGAATTCTGCCAAATGCAAGCTTTCTTTTCAGGTACAGGACACTGCTGTCCCCCATCCCAGGGTCTCACAGGCCCACACCTCCCACACCATCAGAATTGGCACTCTCAACGTCAGCACACTGAAAGGTAGGTCTGGTAAGATTGTTGAGATGCTTGAGCGGAGACATGTAGATTTGTGCTGCATCCAAAAAGTAAGGTGGAGAGGAGGTTCTGCAAGGTTCCTCACAGGCAAAGAACACAGGTATAAGATTTTCTGGGCAGGGAACACTGACGGGGTAGGGGGCGTGGGAATACTTCTTGCAGAGAAATGGGTTGATAAGGTAATCGAGGTAGTCAGAGTATGTGACAGAGTACTTAAGATTAGACTAGTGCTTCACCATAGGGTAGCTACCGTTATCTCAGCCTATGCCCCTCAACCGGGGCTACTGGATAGGCAGAAAGACCAATTCTATGATACCTTCTTGCAAACTACCTCGTCGACGAATGACAGGGACCTTCTCTTTGTAGCTGGTGATTTCAACGGTCATGTAGGACGTCATGCAGGGGGCTTCCATGGCATTCATGGAGGCTATGGCTTCGGTTCCCGCAATGAGGAGGGAACCAGACTGCTGGAGTTCTGTGATGCAAATGAGCTTATGGTTTGCAACACCAACTTCAAGAAACTTGTGTATCACCTAGTCACCTACTGTTCCAGCAAACACTCTAGCCAAATTGACTACATCCTCATCAGAAATAGGGAAAGAGAACTGCTTATAAATGCTAAAACTTTCCCAGGCGAAGAATGTACCCCTCAACACAGATTAGTAGTTAGCGATTCGGCAAAAGTGACCGATAGAATATGTATTCGGCTTACAACGAATAAGTCCTGGGGTCAGTTTGTTTGATTAAAGTTGGTGCTCCAGCATAGCCACAGTGAAATGACTGAAACAAGCTAAAGTATAAAAGAGTAAAAGACTATATTTTAAATATGTCTCAGTAACATTGCTTTAATATTTAACTAAAAATTTCGACTAAATAATTGTATTTATGTTTCTTTTTTAGGTTTTTTTGTGCACTTCATAGGAATACAATATGAGAAAAATAATTATAAACCAGTTTCAGAAATTTTGTATGGATTCTCTGATGAGAAGAAGGAATTACTATGCAGCAAGATTAAAAAAATATTAAAACGCAGTACCTTTACAGATACTTCTCAGCTCTTGAAGAGCAGTAAATCTGATAACAACTACTACTATGATATTCGAGATAAGATGATTGCATTTTTGGCTTTAGAATATAATCTGATTTCAAAACCTAAACCTAATAACAAGTAATGTGCAACTACTTACAAAATCTGTTGTTATATTAAAATAACACTTTGTAACATAATTTGTTTTTTCCAAGTATTCCATCTAATTATATATTATTATTAAGGCGTCGAGCTGGCAGAATCGTTAGCACGCCGGGTAAAATGTTTAATGGTATTTCGTCTGCCGTTACGTTCTGAGTTCAAATTCCGCCGAGGTTGACTTCGCCTTTCATTCTTTCGGGGTCGATAAATTAAGGACCATTTACGCACTGGGGTCGATGTAATCGACTTAATCGCTTTGTCTGTCCTTGTTTGTCCCCTCTATGTTTAGCCCCTTGTGGGCAATAAAGAACTATATATATATATATCATTATCTGTTATATTTTCTGCAAAGATTATCCATAGTACTTTCCCTAAATCCAAAGATTATCCATAGTACTTTCCCTAAATCTTGTACAATCATATATTTACTAGATTTTAAAAATAAATATCAGGTCATCCCATAATTAATGTCTGAATTTTGGGTAAGGGATAAAAAAAATGGTCTAACCTAATGTTTTATTAAAATTTAGCCATCCTGTTTATAACTCCCATTATTTTTGATGACTTCCTTCCATCTACTCTTCAATTTTCTTAATTCCATTTTTTTTTCTTTTTTTGCTGTAGTTTCAGCTCAGAGCTGCAGCCATACTGATGCATCGCCGTTTAAAAATGAGCAACCTTAATCGCTTTTCAAACCTTCTTGGGTTATCATCAAAGGTGTCTACCTCATTCTGACAGCCTCCATTGGTGAAAAACTCTTTCAGTTTTGATGAGAAGAAGGAAGAGAGGTCATTTTCGACCTCTTTGTGACTTTTGAGTTCTAAGGAGCCTAAATGATTCTGTAAGCTTTGAAACAAAATGGTAGTCAGAAGGAACGAGGTCTGGGGAATAAATGGGTGAGGAAGGTTTTTTTACCAACCAAGTTTTTCAATTTTTCTGTTGTAATCTTTGCAGTGGGGGTGCTTGCCATATCAAAGTAGCATTTTATTCTTCTTCAAAACATCAATCAAACATTCTAATTGTTGTTGATAGGTGTGAGCAGTAATTGTTGTATTAGTAGTAGCTCAAAGTGGATGTCTCCAATGCAATCCCACCAATCAGAAAGAAAAACCACTTTCGCAAGGCGCTCCTTTTTGGGTTGTGATTTAGCCTGTTCTCCATAACTAAACCATTACATGTGTTCTTTTTTTTAACCTTATACAAGCCATATTCTGCAACGTCTTTTATCCAAGCACTCTTCTGCATAAACAGAATGGATATTTCGGGTTGCCTTTGCTGTATCAGTTCCCTTTTTGAACTCTTAAAGGATTATGTGCCTTAAATTCTCCTTCAATATGTCTGTCTTCGAGGGGTTAATATTAGAAATTAATTCAGTCAGATTATTTTCTAAAAAAAATTATGTTAAATTAAAAGGTTCCAAATTCATATGAATATCAATCAATATCATTTCATATGTTAGAATATTGTAAAATTTGATAGAAATTACATATACGATATTTCTGACAACATTTATGGGATGAGCTGAGAATTATATTTCATCATCTGTTGATTCTCATATTTTCTGCAAAAGTTATCCACAATTTTTTTTTTTTAAATCTGGTTTGCAAAATTCTCTATGTGAATATGTGGGTTGAAATAAATTTTGCTGTGTCTTGGACAGACAAACACAGCCTCCATAGTGGACTAAGAGAAAAGTCATTGAAGAGGTTGCAAATAGCAATGAAAGAGCTTTTTGAAAAAACAAACAAAAGCTAAAGAAACAACTGATTGTTTAACCAAGTTAAACAAACAATTAATTAGTTAGTTGGATGTTAAATCAATTGATTAATGATAAAAGAGTGGAATTGAACCAGTGCATGTGTTAATGATATTGGCATAATGACTCTTCCTAGATACAAAAATTATTTATGGTGCTTTCTGAAATTTTGTACAATATTAAGTAAACTTTTGAAATAAATATCAGTTTTAAAAGCAAACATCAAATTATTTGCAACAGAAATTTTATAACCTCACCAGGTCAATAAAATAATCTGGAATTATTCTTTGTATTTCTTTGAAATAATAAACATTTACAAATATTTGTTTGTGTCTCATTGTGAAATTCTTATTTGTTCCTTGATAAAAGAGTGGAATTGAACCAGTGCATGTGTTAATGATATTGGCATAATGACTCTTCCTAAATACAAAAATCATTTATGGTGCTTTCTGAAATTTTGTACAATCCTATATTAAATAAATTTTTGAAATAAATATCAGTTTTAAAAACAAACATCAAATTATTTGCAACAGAAATTTTATAACCTCACCAGGTCAATAAAATAATCTGGAATTATTCTTTGTATCTCTTTGAAATAATAAACATTTACAAATATTTGTTTGTGTCTCATTGTGAAATTCTTATTTGTGCCTTGATTACATCCAGACTGTAAGGAGATTCAGAGATTCATGGTTACATCCAGACTAGAGGTGATTCATGGTTACCTTGTAGAAGAGAGAGGGTGGATACAGAAGAACCAAGAAAGGTGTGTATTGTTGCAAGATTGTGGGATGAGAGTGAGAAATGAATATAAACATAGGGGTGGATATATGCTCTTTTACTAGTTTCAGTCATTTGACTGTGGCCATGCTGGAGCACCGCTTTTAATCGAGCAAATTGACCCCAGGATTTATTCTTTGTAAGCTTAGTACTTATTCTATCGGTCTCTTTTGCCGAACTGCTAAGTTATAGGGACGTAAACACACCAGCATCAGTTGTCAAGCGATGTGGGGCGGGGGGGGGGACAAACACAGACACACAAACATATGCACACACATACATATATATATATATATCATCATCATCATCGTTTAACGTCCGCTTTCCATGCTAGCATGGGTTGGACGATTTGACTGAGGACTGGTGAAACCGGATGGCAACACCAGGCTCCAGTCTAATTTGGCAGAGTTTCCACAGCTGGATGCCCTTCCTAATGCCAACCACTCAGAGAGTGTAGTGAGTGCTTTTACGTGTCACCCGCACAAAAACGGCCACGCTCGAAATGGTGTCTTTTATGTGCCACCCGCACAAGCCAGTCCAGGGGCACTGGCAACGATCTCGCTCGAAAATCCTACGGGAGCCAGTCAGGCGGTACTGGCAACGGTCACGCTCAAAATGGTGCATCTCATGTGCCACCCGCACAAGAACCAGTCCATATATATATATATATATATATATATATATATATATATATATATATATATATATATATATACTTATATACGACGGGCTTCTTTCAGATTCTGTCTACCAAATTCACTCACAAGGCTTTGGTCGGCCAGAGGCTATAGCAGAAGACACTTGCCCAAGGTGCCACGCAGTGGGACTGAACCTGGAACCATGTGGTTGGTAAGCAAGCTACTTACCACACAGCTTTGCGAAACATTAACGAATTCCAACATGTCTATCATTAATTCTGATATATTCTAAATACACTTTCTATTTGTTGTCTAGTTCCTGTGTGGAGGCGCAATGGCCCAGTGGTTAGGGCAGTGGACTCATGGTCATAGGATCGCAGTTTTGATTCCCAGACCGGGCGTTGTGAGTGTTTATTGAGTGAAAACACCTAAAGCTCCACGAGGCTCCGGCAGGGGATGGTGGCGAACCCTGCTGTACTCTTCCACCAGTGGAGTGCTCAGCCACTTGCATGTTAATTTCACAAGCAGGCTGTTCCGTTGATCGGTTCAACTGGAACCCTCGACGTCGTAAGCGACAGAGTGCCAACAACTAGTTCCTGTAGAAACAGATGATTTTTGACAAACTGGTGCAAGAATTTGGACAAAATCTTCCACACAAAATGTATTTCCACTCATCTTGCTCCTTTCACACCATCCTTGTGAAAATTATGCCTGAAAATTAATTTTGTATTAAATAAAACTGATATTAGAAAAAAGGAATAAAACAGATAAACATTGACCTCCATGGGGCTTCTGGTTTGATCCTTGTGTGTTGCACCATGGGTCAATGTCTCCTAATTGAAGCCGAGGTTGATCAGTGCCATGTGAGTGAACTTTGGTACACAGAAACTATAGAGAAGCCCATCACATACATGTGTATATATTCTTTTATTCTTTTACTTGTTTCAGTCATTTGACTGTGGCCATGCTGGAGCACCACCTTTATAGTCGAGCAAACCGACCCCAGGACTTATTCTTTCTAAGCTTAGTACTTATTCTTTCGGTCGCTTTTGCTGAACCGCTAAGTTACGGGGACGTAAACACACCAGCATCAGTTGTCAAGTGATGTTGCGGGGACAAACACAGACACACACACACACACACAGACACAGACACACACAGACACACACAGATACACACACACACACACACACACGCACATATAGATATATACGATGGGTTTCTTTCAGTTTCCATCCACCAAATCTACTCACAAGGCTTTGGTTGGCCATAACATGATAGAACTTAGAATGGCGCAGGAGTGGTTGTGTGGTACGAAGATTGCTTCCCAACCACATGGTTCTGGGATCAGTCCCACTGCGTGGCACCTTGC
Source organism: Octopus bimaculoides (assembly GCF_046866305.1). NCBI lineage: Eukaryota > Metazoa > Mollusca > Cephalopoda > Octopoda > Octopodidae > Octopus > Octopus bimaculoides. The sequence continues at coordinate 9,293,832 of NC_142933.1, forward strand.
GCAAGTCTTCTACTATAGACTCGGGCTGACCAAAGCCTTGTGAGAGGATTTGGAAACTGAGAGAAGCCCATCAAGTATATATGTGGGTGTGTGTGTGTGTGTGTGCATGTGTGTGTGTGTGTGTGAGTTTCTCCTCTCCTACCATCGCTTGACAACCGGTGTTGGTGTGTTTCTGTCCCTGTAACTTACTGATAGAATAAGTACCAGGCTTATGAAGAATAAGTCTTGTGGTCAATTTCTTTGACTAAAGGTGGTGCTCCAGCATGGCCGCAGTCAGATGACTGAAACAAACAAAGAAAAAACAAACAAACAGAAAAAGTATTTTTAATTCCCTTTCATTTTTGATATCATAGGTGTTTGCTATGCCTTGTGGCCGTTGCCAGTACCACCTGACTGGCCTTCATAGGATTTTCGAGTGAGATCGTTGCCAGTGCCCCTGGACTGGCTCTTGTGTGGGTGGCACATAAAAGACACCATTTTGAGCGTGGCCGTTGCCAGTACTGCCTGACTGGCCGTCGTAGGACTTTCGAGCGAGATCGTTGCCAGTGCCCCTGGACTGGCGCTTGTGCGGGTGGCACATAAAAGACACCATTTTGAGCCTGGCCGTTGCCAGTACCGCCCGACTGGCTCTCGTGCGGGTGACACGTAAAAGCACTCACTACACTCTCTGAGTGGTTGGCGTTAGGAAGGGCATCCAGCTGTAGAAACTCTGCCAAATTTAGATTGGAGCCTGGTGTTGCCATCCGGTTTCACCAGTCCTCAGTCAAATCGTCCAACCCATGCTAGCATGGAAAGCGGACGTTAAACGATGATGATGATGATGATGATGATGATGATGATGATGATCATTAGCAGGATACTGAAATGGGCTCAGAGGCTGAGAGAGGGATGGAAACAGATTTCAGTAGGGATGATAAGGGCAGGCATGGGTGGTAGTCACAACATGAATAAGAGAAGTACAAAACCTTTCATGAGAGAGGAACGAAATTTGAGGAAATTAATTAGCGTACCTATGCTATATTTCATGATCTACCTATTGTGGTAAAAGTATATTTCTAAAGTTACCTGTCTCACACACAACACGCAACACACACACATTTATACACACATACATACATACATACATACATACATACATAAATCCATGTTGTTGATATTGAAATTCCAATGAAGGAGCCTTGGATCTAGGTTAGAAACCAGCTCTTTTTCTATTGGCAAGAAATCTTGAAATAAAACTAAACAATGACATACATACATGCATACATACATATATATAAATATAAAAAATGGGGCAAAAGTGCAATAGAGGATAATAAAACATCCGGACAGGTAGACGATACAAAGGTGGACAGGAAAAACAACAATTAGGACAAGGAAAAAGAGGATGGTTCATTCGTGGCTTTCTTTCATCAGTCAAGTTACCAGATGTCCTTACAGTTTTGGGCAGTTACACTTGAGACTGTTCGATCTGGTTGCCCCCCAAAAGTCTAAGCTAAGAGCATTAGATTGTTTGTAAGAAAGCTAGCGAATGTGTACAGCAACAAAGACAAAAAGCGGAGAACATGGTACACAATTATAAATACAAACAACAAGAAAATAACAACTGGTGTCTTTTGACTGAGGATGAATCAAATTGATCTGGCGTGTATGAAGTGAAAGCCTTAAGGCAGATCCATACATGCATACATACAGTTGTGAAGGATGACTTGGAAACTGAGGCATGCAGTCCATGATGCAGGCCAATTGCCAAGGCAGAAAATGAAGCAGTGGAGCCTTAAAATCTCCCTCACCTCAAACTATTCACCTACACCCATCTGTGAATGTGATACAAACCAGCTTTAATGTGAGAACATGCACTTCTACCAACAGGCCATACACCAGGCTTGATACTTCTCTCCACTAGACTTGCTGGTCCCCCATTAACAATACCCTGATAACGACATTTGTTGGTTACAAAAGAAATCTGAGAAAATAATAGAATCTAGAAATAATGAGCTATTTAAAATTTATTTGTAAATCAGTTCAATTCTTCTTTTATTTTTGGCAAACTCATCGATCACTTTGGTACATGTACTATATATTAATTCTTTACTCATTTATTATTGTCGACGACTGGCACCCATGCCAATGTCTCTTTCACTGAACACTAAACTTGGCTTGTGAAGACCTGTTGGGGCAAGTGAAAGTGAAATCGTGATGGCACCTGTACCAGTGGAGCACTAAGAGCACCGCCCGAGCATGATCGTTGCCAGAGCAGCTGTCTGGCTTCAGTGCTGGTGGCACGTAAATAACACCATTTACCAACGTTGCTCTCCTGGCACTTGTGCCGGTGGCACGTGAAAAGATATTTGAGCAAGATCGTTGCCAGTGCCACTGAACTGGCTCCTGTGCATGTGGCATGTAAACTACACCATTTTGAGTGTGGTCATTGCCAGTACCGCCTGACTGGCCTTCATGCTAGTGGCACATAAAAGCACCCACTACACTCTCGGAGTGGTTGGCATTAGGAAGGGCATCCAGCTGTAGAAACTCTGCCAAATCAGATTGGAGCCTGGTGTAGCCACCTGGTTCACCAGTCCTCAGTCAAATCGTTCAACCCATGCTAGCTTGGAAAGCGGATGTTAAACGATGATGATGATGATGATTTCATCTTGTGTCCATTGTCTGGAAATCTTGCATCACACATCTGTGACCTTCTCGTGATCCTTTCCTCCTGCTCTGCTTAGTCCATTCTGTCCTTCTATGATGTACATCCTTATCAGTGCATGTGTTTGCATCTGTGTGTGAGCATGTGTGTGTGTGCATGTGTGAGCATGTGTTTGTGTGTGTGTGTATGTTCACGTCTTGCCCCTTACTTTTGATAATGTTCTTGTATCTTTCTGGGTGTGTGTGTTCATTCATTTTGTTGCCATTGTGGTTGTTGTTGCTGTAGCCATTTGTGAATTACTGTATGTGTGTTTGTGTATATATGGGTTTACTTACTATGTTGTTTGTATCCATGCCTTTTATATAATTTTTTTCTTTACTTATTTATCTCTATTTCTTATATTTATCATGGGTAAGTGCATGTTTTTCCTTTGTGTGTGTATTACACTGTTTGCATCTGTGTCTTTTTCCCCACTTCTGTCTTTAGGCATCATGTTGTGTGGTGTAGTGGTGGGGAGTGTTATTGTTCTATTCCTCTTTTCTGTTGAGGCTCGGTCTGTCTATTACTATGTGTGTGTCCTCTGTAATCTGTCTAAATGTTGTGTCACTTCTATGCATTGATAATACTTTAACCTCTATGTTATTAACCAAGCCTCTATGTTCTACATGAGCATGTTGGTAGAGCACTGATGAGCTTTTCTTCTCTTTGAACTCTTGCCAGTGTTCACCTATTCACTCCCCTATGCTGTGTGCTGTCTCTCCAATGGAAGCTGCTGTCATGTTTCTGCACTACCACCCAGTACACTGTAAGCTATAGACTACATTCCTAATCTTACAGTTAACCTGTGGGTTCGTCCTACATACAATTGTTCTCCATACAAAGGGATAAATTTTACAGATCAGAGACTTTATGGGGGTTCCAGGCCTTTCTGCTATTTTAATCCATAGATTTACCTTATCTAATGCTTTTCTAAGTAGGTATGCTAGTTCACCATCAGGGTTAGCATCAATGAACATGACTCTCATACCATGAGTTGGCCTAATCTATCATTTTCCTGGTCCTTTCTGTGCTGTTCTAGAAGTTACTCATGAATAGCGGGCAGATCCCATTTATATCATTCCTATAATGGCCTTGTACCTAGCCCTGGTTCCTTTGTACACTCTAATCCAGTCCTTTTGATTGTAGCCAGAGAATCACATGTAGTGGATGAAGTGTTGTATAGAATTAGAAAGACAAATGCAACACTTCATCAACCACTTCAACAGGAACTATGCAACACATACAAAAATAGACAGTGTGTTTAGAATATATAAGAACTACAGTGTTAATAGACATGTTGGAATTCATTAATGTTTCACAAAGAATTGAATATATCCAGTCTGGATGTAATCAAGGCACAAATAAGAATTTCACAATGAGACACAAACAAATATTTGTAAATGTTTATTATTATTTCTAAGGATTTCTTGGCATCAAAATCTTTGGGTTTTTATTGAAGAGGCATAAATGACCTTGAAATGCATAACCTTTCAGGGATCATATTTAGAATAGTTAAACCTTTGCATATGTTCAGTTTTTCAAATATTTCAAAAATAGGCCATTATTTACCAAACAAACTAATAGATAGAATTCTTAGAAAAAAATTATGTTGTTTCAAAATGTTATTTTAATATATCAAGAGATTTTGTAAGTAATCATACATTATTTGTTTAAAGTCATTTGAAGGTCATCTGTGAAAAATGATTTCAAGCCCTCCACAACATTTTTGTAGAGATGTTGATCTGATCTAATGTAGCTCAAGAGCTGCGGAGAAGCTGATATACCAATGTGTTTTAAGATATCCTTCATCTTTTTGCACAGTAATCGTTTTTTATCTTCAGGAAGTTCATGAAGGATTTCTGAAGCAGATCTAAAATTACCAGATACTCCATAAGCTGCAAGTCCCCCAGCTGCACCACCTAAAAAGAGCAAATAAATACAATTATTGAGTAGATATTCTTTGTTGAATATCTTCATGTTAAAGCAAAGTTTCAGGGACATATAAATATTTCTTTATTATATGAAACCATTGAGATCGTTTCCAGTGCCGCTGGACTGACTCCTGTGCAGGTGCCACATAAAATACACCATTTCGAGCGTGGCCGTCGCCAGTACCGCCTGACTGGCCCTCGTGCCGGTGGCACGTAAAAGCACCCACAACACTCTCGGAGTGGTTGGCGTTAGGAAGGGCATCCAGCTGTAGAAACTCTGCCAAATCAGATTGGAGCCTGGTGTCGCCTCCTAGTCCACCAGTCCTCAGTCAAATCGTCCAACCCATGCTAGCATGGAAAGCGGACGTTAAACGACGACGATGATGATGATGATTTAATTACACCTTACACATCATCGTGGAGGCACGTGGCTTAGTGGTTAAGGGTGTTGGCATCATGATCGTAAGATTGTGGTTTCGATTCCTGGACCAGGCGACACGTAGTGTTCTTGATCAAACACTTCATTTCACGTTGCTCCAGTCCACTCAGCTGGCAAAAATGAGTAACGCTGCGATGGACTGCTGTCCCATCCAGCTGGGGAATACATACACCATCGAAACCGGGAAACTGGGCCCATGAGCCTAGCTAGGCTTTAAAAGGGCGCATTTATATTTTTTATTTACACATCATCATCATCATCATTCCAAGTAGGGAAGCAATTTGCACAGCCGTTTTCACGTGAAAAGCGAATACACACACACACACTCACAGGTCTATTTTATATTTTATTACACAATACTGATTTCTAGATTTCCCAGCTTCCAGCTCTGTAGTTGCAAGCATTTCTAACAACATTCTAACATGAAATATTCCAGAAGGAAGAACAAGCCTGCAACTTGGAAGGGTGTTCCTTACGGGCCGAAGCTGGAGACTCTTGGAGTATTCGTTCATGTTTCTATAAGGTTGTCATGGTTACAGAATGTTGATAACATAGGAGCAATATATTTATATGAAAGGTCTTTGAAAGCTGCATACAAACTAACTCTCTCTCTCTCTTTAACCTTCTCCATCTCTCTTTGTCCTTCTCTCTCTTTGTCCTTCTCTCTCTTTGTCCTTCTCTCTCTTTGTCCTTCCCTCTCTCTCTGTCCTTTCTCTCTGTTTGTCCTTCTTTCTCTCTTTGTCCCTCTATCTCTCTCATAGAAATGTTGCCAAGGAAGTAAAACCAAGACAGTAAGATTGAAGCCACATAAGTAATGTCGATTGAATTATTACAAACCCAGAAAATATTTCAATTGTAAACAATATGAAACAGCTTCATATGAAGAAAAACATTTGCCAATATGAATATATAATACTGATAACTTACCAAGAGCAAGACCTGGGGGCCCTAGTAATACTCCACCAATAGCAGTTGAGATACCAGTTATCAGACCACCCTTTGCACTCTCACTGACTGTAACTTTGATGTTTTCTTCTTCACTTATAAGATAGAGTATGTCTAAAATAGCTGAGTTGCTCAGAGCCATTTCTGAAATAGAAATAACAAATCTTGTAAGCAATGAATTGTGTTATGAAAGAGAGAAAGACATACAATATTCAATTGTAGATCACATTTCAGATTTCATTTCTTCAACTATTTCACAGGAATATTTAAGCATTGTGTAAACATTAATGTTTGTTCCTTTCTTATCTCCATCATTGAAGCTCATTGACTGATGTTTTCCCCACTGCTTCAATACTGTCCGCTCACCAAGGCCTTCATCGTCACTATTCCAGCAAAGATGCATTCATTTAAAAAAAGCCAGAGATGTTATAATTTCATTTATAAAATATGATTTGAAACATTTACAACACAACAGTAGCATTCAATGTTTCATCTGTGTCCAAATATATCAATATAATCCAAATATATCAATATAATCCAAATATATCAATATAATTTGGAAATATGCAGTACGTGCGAAGACCCGGCAAGCCAAGTGAGAGCATAGGCTGGGACCCCTGCCAGAAGTGTGGCCTGCTCACTTATCCGTATCTTTACTTCATTGGACACTAAACTCTGCTTGTGAAGACCTGTTGAGGCAAGTAAATTTGAATTCTGAAATCGAAATCGAACCGAATCCGACAACTGGCACCTATGCCAACCTCTCCTTAATTGGATACTAAACTCTGCTTGCGAAGACCTGTTGGGGCAAGTGAAATTGAAATTGAAATTGAACCATATCCGATGACTGGCACCTGTGCCAGTGGAGCACTAACAGCATTGTCCGAGTGCAATCATTGCCAGAGCAGCTGTCTGGCTTCCGTGCTAGTGGCCCGTAAATAGCACCATTTGAGCGTAATTGTTATGAGCGTTGACTTCTAGCACTTGTGCTGGTGGCATGCTAGAAAATCATTCGAGTGAGGTCGTTGCCAGTGCCGCTGGACTGGTTCCCGTGCAGGTGGCACGTAAAAAACACCATTTCTCCTCTTATCTTCCATCACACACACACACACACATATACATATACATATCTATCTATCTATCTATCTATCTATCTATTTATTTCTCTCTCTCTCTCTCTCTCTCTCTCTCTCTCTATATATATATATATATATATATATATATATATATATATCTACATAGGGTCCACAGGATTATCGCTCAGACGTAGATGCACTCTGCACCGCCAGCAGATTGCATACCCAGAATACCGAATGATACCTTTTAGTGATCATATTGAGAAATGCGCAAAACAAATGCTACCACAATTTATAATCTTTCTTTTTTATCAATGTGCCATTAAAACACCAACACAGATTAGATTAAATAAGGAAACCTTTTTCATTCAAAAATACAAACCCAAACTTAACCATTGCTAACACATTTAAATATGGAAATTCATCACCCCACTGAGAAAAAAGGGGAAAAAAAATATAGAACAAAACCATGGTAAATTAATCAAATTCTACCACATCCTAGATTTCGATTATCTCCCCTATACCGGAAGAAATCTCTAATTACCTCCCCCTATCTAGAACTCTTCTTTCTCAGACTGGAGCAAACACGTTACAATGAAGTAGAGAAATTTGAAAAGACAACACGAAACCGGTTATTTCTCAAAATACAATGTTTATATACCAAAAAGATTTTATAATATTTTTCTAACATTTTTCTAACATTTTTCTGACATAATTTAAATATATACTTTAACCATGTAACACAAGCCTTCTGTAGTTTTTTCACTCTTATTATCTTTTATACATCCAACCACGTGCTTTCACATACCAACTTTCTCACACACATATATATATATATATATATATATATATATATACATATATATAGATATATACACATATGTATATATATATATATATATATAGATACATATGTGTATATATCATCATCATCATCATTTAGTGTCCGTTGTCCATGCTGGAATGGGTTGGACAGTTTGACCAGGTTTTGTAAGCTGGAAGCCTGCACCAGATTCCAGTCTGATTTGGCATGGTTTCTATGGCTGGCTGCTCTTCCTAACACCAACCACTATGAGAGGGTAATGGGTGGTTTTACATGCTCCTGGCATGGGTGCCAGATTTATGACACCTGTATCTGCCACAACTGCGATTGTGATTTTGCTTGATGGGTCTTCTTCTCAAGCACAACACAATGGCCATGATCTCGGTCATATATATATATATATATATAAGAAGAGTGTTTATAATTATGAATAAATCACAATTATAACAGAGAGGGTTGCAAAAACCCTTACATGTTTAGAAATAGCAGTCAAAAGCCGTTATAAAGCCATTATTGTTACTCATATTAAATCTCCTCACAATACAGCTATCTGCAAGTGACATGACATATACAATCCACAATTTAAAAATAAAAGGTTAATTCTCAATTGCAATTATAATTGTGGTTTATTCATAATTATAAACACTCTTCTTTTGTAATTTATGATTAAATGTTTGGCCATTGATATATTCATAAATATTTATTAACTGTTTATGATGTTGTTGTTGGCACTCCATCACTTACAACATTGATGGTTCCTGTTGATCCGATCAATGGAACAGCCTGCTCATGAAATTAACGTGCAAGTGGCTGAGCACTCCACAGACACGTGTACCCTTAACGTAGTTCTTGGGGGATATTCAGCGTGACACATAGCATGACAAGGCTGGCCCTTTGAAATACAGGCACAACAGAAACAGGAAGTAAGAGTATGTTGTGGTTAAAGAGTACAGCAGGGTTCGCCACCATCCCCTGCCGGAGCCTTGTGGAGCTTTAGGTGTTTTTGCTCAATAAATACTCACAACGCCTGGTCTGGGAATTGAAACCGCGATCCTATGACTGCGAGTCCGCTGCCCTAACCACTGGGCCATTGTGCCTCCACAACTGTTTATGATATATCCTCTGTAATATATTACATTCCTTTTTAATTATTTAATTTTCTCACTCATATCCAGTATTTTGCTGTGGCTCGAATTACAGGTCTTTTCTCAGAAATGTTGTGCATGACACTGGAATTAATTCAGAATTTGAATATGTAGGTAGAGGTTGGCACATTATTCTTGTAGATAGAGGCTGGCACCTTATTCCTATCTATAGGAATATTCTCTTGATGAGAGGAATGAGACTGTTATACTATTTTATATCTGTTATTTTACGATATGGTATATAATATAGTATAACAGGTTCCTAACCTCGAAATTGCAATAGAGACTTAACTTTTTATTTTTAAATTGTGGATTTTATATGTCATGTCACTTGCAGACAGCTTTATTTTGAGGAGATATAATATGAGTGATAATAGTGGCTTTATAGTGGTTTTTGGCTGCTATTTCTAAATATGTAAGGGTTTTTGCAACCCTCTCTGTTTTAATTGTGATTCATCCATAATTAAAAACTCTCTTGTTTAATGTAATTTATGATGACATGTTTGGCCACTGATATAAATATTCATGAACAATTATTAATTGTTTATGATATTTCCTTCATAATGTGTAATTATATTCTTTTTAAATTTATATATGAATATATATATATATAATAATTTGTTGTTGTTGGTACTCCGTCGCTTACGACGTCAAGGGTTCCAGTTGATCCGATCAATGGAACAGCCTGCTCGTGAAATTAACGTGCAAGTGGCTGAGCACTCCACAGACACGTGTACCCTTAACGTAGTTCTCGGGGATATTCAGTGTGACACAGTGTGACAAGGCCGGCCCTTTGAATTACTAGCACAACAGAAACAGGAAGTAAGAGTGAGAGAAAGTTGTGGTGAAAGAGTATAGCAGGGTTCGCCACCATCCCCTGCCGGAGCCTCATGGAGTTTTAGGTGTTTTCGCTCAATAAACACTCACAACACCCGGTCTGGGGATCGAAACCGCAATCCTATGACCGCGAGTTCGCTGCCCAAACCACTGGGCCATTGCGCTTCCACATATATAATAATACAAATGATATATGAGCATATGCATGTATACATACATATATGTGCATACCTACATCTACATGTATATATAGATGCATATCCGGGTACAGGACGTTAGAAAAAGGAACGGGAACATAAAGCATAAAAAAACAGACTTTTTTTACAGACAACAGAATGAACACATAGGAAAACAGATGAGCCACTTATGGAACTTTTCCTTCATCAGCTGCCTCTATTCTAAACTAGGCGTTTCGAAGATGAGGCAGTGTCTGGGGAGTGTCATTCTCTTTTAGTGTCTTATCATTTAACACACTAACTGGTAAAAATTACCACTCATTTCTAAAAATAAAAAAAGAAATAAGTGAAAATTTTACTGGTGAGTGTGTTAAATTATAAGGCACTAAAAGAGAATGACTCTCTCCAGGCACAACAGAATATGCTTCAACATACGAACTTACATAAAGAATCCTGCAAATCAAAGCCAAAAACGAAATCATCATCATCATCATCATCGTTTAACATCCGCTTTCCATGCTAGCATGGGTTGGACGATTTGACTGAGGCTCCAATCTGATCTGGTAGAATTTCTACAGCTGGATGCCCTTCCTAATGCCAACCACTCTGAGAGTGTAGTAGGTACTTTTACATGCAACAGGCATGAGAGCCAGTCACGTGGTACTGGCAACAGCTACGCTCAAAATTTTTTTTTTTATGTGCCACCTGCACAGGAGCCAGTTCAGCGGCATTGGCAATGACCTCGCTCGAATGATTTTCTAACGTGCCACTGGCACAAGTGCCAGTAAG